>NC_044507.1:13387043-13462043 GCF_902362185.1 Chanos chanos
AAAGAATTAAAGATTCAAGGTCATTTTTAGAGGGTTTTTCATGAATTACAGTTGACATGACTGTTGTCTGGACGAGGACTACCTCACATGTTTTGAATCTTACTCAGATTTTTCCTGATAAAATGAAGGTTCATAAAGAAATAAACACGTTATCCATTAGATTCTGAAATGTGTTTTGTTTGAACAACATAGAATGTTCTTGAACTGTTGGCAGTTAACTGAGGTTAATATGGTGTCTACAAATCATCTTTCATACGTCACTGAATATGCAAATACTGCGTCTTATTTTAAGTTTGAACTGCACAGAAACACGCAATCAGTGACCCGACATCCACGGAGATGAAAACACAGCCTTAAGCACAAATAAACTCGCTGTAAACTTCTCTGTGCTCTGCTGTACTTTCAAACAGTTATTTATCCAGTTCACAGTTCACATACAGTTTGGCTGGAGTTCTACGGAGAACTACTTCAATTTGTTGCCTGCAGTTTGTTTAGGGTTGACCAAACAGTATATGGTGGGTCTCATGGTCATGGCAACTCTACAGCATAAGCGTTTCTGCAGAAAATGTTCTTTTTTTTTCCTTAAGTGGATTAACTCAAAAAGTTTACATGCCTTTTTGTAAATGAAATTTGCCCATAGGAAGCCTTTCATGGATATTGCATCATATAGAAATGTGCTCTCATAAATTTCATTAATAAGGGGATATTTACTGCTTTTTTAATCTGCCACCTACATTTAATCAGAGAATGCACAGGACTGCAAGATGAATTGGGGCAATAGAAAGCATAGGCCACAGGCTCAGAGATTCAATGACCTGCTAATTACACGCTAGTAAAAGTCACACTGGGAGTGAGATGAGATTGTAAGTCACTGGGTGCTCCCTCCAGTCCTGTTGGCAGGTCTCTAGGAGGGGGGATTAGTGCTTGATGGCAAAAAGCCTCAGCACTGGAACAGAGAACAGAGTTTTTTTTTGAGGGGGGGGGGCTGGGAGCTGTAATTGCATTAAAACCGTCATGGTCTTCTGGCAGCACCTAAGACGGGCTTTGTTGGTAGATCCCAGCAGCAGTGATGGCCAGTGCCAGCTGGGTGACTGGAGCAGGAACCCTGAAGACTCAGTCAGTCTTATTCATCAGTGCATTCCAATGGAACACAGCCCTGTTGAATCTGTCAGCCAATGTTTATGAACCACAGAGAGCATAAGCAAAGAGAAAGAGAGAGAGAGAGGGAGGGAGAGAGAGAGAGAGAGAGAGAGAGAGAGAGAGAGAGAGAGAGAGAGAGAGAGAGAGAGAGAGAGAGAGAGAGAGAGAGAGAGCAGTGCCCCTGACTCGAAACCTCATAAGCTGACTAATGGTACCCTATGCTGCAGTTTATCTGGGTCAACCACAAAATCATTATATAATCCATTAAACCACGCACTTCATAGTAAACATCACAACATTTTGCTAAGCATCTTACTAAGCTTTTTATTGTAACTCTGGTGCAGATATAGTCAAGAAGGGATCATGGGACTTCTACTGGTCTTATGAATCTGTAATGGAGAGCAGAGATTGGTTTTGGTGCCAGCCCAGTAGGGGTCAAATCATTTAATCCTCAAGGGAGCGTGAACACTGGAGAAGTTAAACCCGATGGCCACTGATATTGTCATGCACTTACTCACCCTGTGCTGTCAACCACACCCAGCTCTCGCAAATTCTCTCGAGATACATCATTTTTGTCTTTGGTTTGTGTCACCTCAAAGGTAGCTTAGTCTGTCTCCTGCCGATGTCATCAGTTTATACACTGGGTTTGCTTACGTGATATTGCATATGTGGAGCCATTAATTGTCACCCAAAGAGACATAATGTTTTTTCTGTCTATCAGAACAGCCATTACATTGGCTCTCCCCAGTATTGACTCTGTGAGAGAGTCTATCATGTCCCACACTGGACCAGTAAACACTCACAGAGTTCATAAACATTCTCAGAGTTGCTTTTCCATTGACAAATTTGCTTTGTCTGCGTTTTGTTTGTCATCTTAACCCGTGTGAACTTAATAGGTATGTTACGGGTAAATTTCCAAAAGATTTTTAGAGAAATGTTTAGAGGAACACAAAAACTTCCCTTTATGTCTGCTTAACTCAATCAAAATAACCTATAGCCACCAACTGAAAGCTAAAGCTATTATGTTAAGCTGAAAATTTTAGCTACGTTTTACATCTGTGCTATTTTTTTTTTTATTTTATCTTTGTGCAAAGCACTGAGCAGGGAGTGACTGACTCGAGTATTACCCTGTGTCTTTTTCACATCCCAGCTGTGCATATATTTTTAAGGTAATATTACCAGACTGAAGAGGTTTAACAGTATATCAGAGAATGGCAGCATTGTGTGAGTCGCAGGGAGAGGCTGACCGTATGGATGGATGTAAACTCTCGACCCTTGGGAGCCACTGCAGAATAATAGTCCTTTGCTGTCTCATAAAGCAGCTGTCATTACTGTTAATTATGTCACTCTATCAGTACTGCAGCTGCCATTGTCTGCTTGCTCCTGACAACTCCAACACATCCTCAGGTTCCTCTTCTCTCTCTCTCTCTCTCTCTCTCTCTCTCTTTCGGTCTTTCTCTTTCTCTCTCTCTCTCTCTCCCTCTCTCTCTCGGTCTTTCTCTTTCTCTCTCTCTCTCTCTCTCTCTCTCTCTCTCTCCCTCTCTCTCTCTCTTTCGGTCTTTCTCTTTCTCTCTCTTTCTCTCTCCCTCTCTCTCTCTCGGTCTTTCTCTTTCTCTCTCTCTCTCTCTCTCTCTCTCTCTCTCTCTCTCTCTCTCTCTCTCTCTCTCCCTCTCCCTCTCTCTCTCTCTCTGTCTTTCTCTTTCTCTCTCTCTCTCTCTCTCTCTCTCTCTCTCTATGATTATTTTCTTTCTTTCTCTCTTGTGTCTGCAATCTCTCACCCTGATTTCCCTCCCATAATGTAATGTCTTAGCTGCCGTCTAGTTATTGATCACATGCACCAGTCAATCCCCAGCATGCTCCAATCAGGCATGCAGTGCCTGTTTAGGCTAGACTGACCTCAGCTTATCTATAGACAACCATTGATCATTGTTAGTGAAAAAAAATAATGAATTTTCCTTGAAACTGACTGTGAACCCAGCACTATTTGTGCTGTTCGATAGAAGCTTGAATATCATTGTAACGCTGCTGCTGCTGCTGCTGCTGCTGCTGGTTTTATTTGCTCTAAAGCTCCACAGAGACTCTGTTAAACAGCACTGTTTTCTAATATTCAAAATATTCTTGTTAAGAAGCATAACAGAAATTTCTCATTGCATAAAAGTTGCAACATTGTTTGTCTACCTCACTTTGCTCAATTATCAAGATCCAAACGCAAACATCTTACATTTCTTCACCAATTCACACCAACACCACAGCCCACTTGACTAAAGCTGGACTATTATTAGGCTTATGGCTAACAACACTTTTCAAATCTCTGGAGAGACTCATTTCTGCTGCAAGAGTCTTTAGTACTCCATGACTTTCCTTCACTACGACGGCAGATAAAAGAGAGAAACAACAACAACAATAATAACAACAACAACAAAAACATGAGGCAGTTTCCTCAGAGGAGGACACGAAGGAGCATCATTAATGCAACAGGATGAGACCTTCCTCTGGCCTCCGACGCTGCTTTGACCAATCGGCCCACGGTGTCAGCAAAGTCTCAGGACCTCCATGACCAGGGACATTTAATAGGAAGTGTGGCTCTGTGTTTTCCAGGACCTGAACTAAAAACGTAATTATCCTTGCATTCCAGGCAGCCTTAATTAGCCTTGTCTGATGTGCAGCAGATCCATTATGTTTCTAATTAAGTTCCTATCAGACCCCAGAAATAATGGGATATTGCACATCAAAACGGCACATTACCACTGTGACAAGATTACATAACAATCTAATGGCAATCTGCCTGACACTGGAGTGGGTGGGCCTGGAAAGGCTGGGGGTATCTTTAAAGCCTTTTTTGAAGGGGCTCGTTCTAAAGAGCACTATCTATGTCCGAGCGAAGCTTCGAATGCAATGAAACTTATCTTCACTACACAGACACGGGACGTCCATCATTCTCGCATCTATCTCGTCACTGAGATTGTAAAAACGCCACTCGCTTTACAGCTGTCTACTTCTCATCAGAGATACAGCTCCAATTTGATGCACACACGCTTGTTTTTGTGCACAGAGCATTCATGAACCAGTCATTTGACACTCTCCTCATTTCCAGGACAAGCCATCCTACACAATGTGACACGGGGAAACCTTGAATGAATGTCAGTCTAATGGTATCACTGTAAAGAAAACTCTTATTTAGTTTGTGAATATTAATTGTATTATTCTCGGTAAAGTGTCGCTGATTTGAAATTACCCCAGTGTTACGTAAGTGGGAGTACAAATAACTTGGGTAAACCGATACATGCTGTCTGTGAAAAGAAAGCATTCTTTGTAATCTTGTTCAATTATATCTCAGCGGGAATTCCTTTTTTTTCTCCATGAAAAATCTGAGAGAGATAAACAAAACAAAAACAACAGAGAAAACATGTCAGCATTACTCATGAAAACATGTCAGCCAAGATGACTGTGGGTCATCATCTGTTTTTTCTTTCTTTCTGACTTTTTTTTTTTAGATCTAACTCAAAACAACAGAAAGAAAACGCATATAATGATAACACTGCTTTTTCTGAGAGCTTTTGAAAGCACAAGACTCCAAAGAAAATGTCCAGCGTTCTTCTGGCTGCATGAATATAAGGAGCCTCTGATTTGGATGTCCCTGTGGACAAACATGTCATCATCTGAGAGGGTGAAAACCGTTAGGAGCGGCATGAATACCACTCTATACAAATAACATACTATCATGAGGAGAAAGACAAATCCAAAGAACACAAGCTGTCATCTGTACTATCCAGCAACATGTTTTATGGTCACAACTGCAAATTCTCTTCCAATCATTGCATTAACTTTATGGAAACAGGGGAAACCAAGTACACCACTGCCAAGATATTTTTTTCCCTTTTTTATAAATCACAAGGGTCTTTGTTAAATCAATATCAATGGTGCTTCAAATAACAACACCAGATGGGCTGATTTGTGGCCCTAACCATCAAGCCAGGGAAGGAGGACTCTTAACAATTAAGTTACAATTGTTGAAGCACTAACCCATCTCAGTGGTGCACCCAGTTCATCAGTTCAGGTCCTTCTGATCAAAAGAGATGAACTTCTCCAAGGACAGAGAGTGGGAGATGGTAGAAAACTTTACAGTGTCCTGAAGGATATGTGGATGACAGCAGCTCCCGCAGTCTAAGCTCTAAGCCTCTCAGACACACACACACACACACACAAACACACACACACACACACACACACACACACACACACACACAAAAGTCTGTCTGACCACAGATAGCAACAGCCCTTTGGCAGTATATGCGTGAAGTTAAACTGGGTGTTGTGTAAAGAAAGAGAACACTTTGTTTTATTGCTTTAACATACATTCACTAGCTGTTTTTTTTCCTGAAGAGTTTTCTGTTTTGCCTTTTTAAATTTTTTATAATTTGTGGAACAGAACGTGCTCTGTTATGAGTAGCTCTCTTTAAAGCATTTCTGTTTTTTCTCCACATCTCACTCATTTGCACGGCTGTAAGGGATGTGTGTCATCACAACCTCATAGCAGCCGAACGGAGCAGCGCGCTTTTCCGAGGTGTTTAATTTTTCATGTCCAGCTATTGTTCTAAATCATTCTGACCCGAATTAAAATCCTATTGAGAAGCTTGCGCAGGCCGGCATGAAGAGCGGGACTGGGGGCATTACTGTTGGCCAGCTGAACATTTATAATATCCACTGAAGCAGTAACATCAGACACAGGCAGGCCTGGAGGGCAAAGTGGCACTTATGAAACTGGCAACGATTCCCATGAAGTGGGAGGAGCCCTGTGATGGCCAGGTCATACAGATTAAGACCTCCCACCATGGCTCTGTCTCCCATGATCCCTGACCTCAGCACATAGATGGTGGGACACACATTTTAGGTTGTAAGTGGATGTGTTGTACACTGTTAGTAATAGGAGATAAGGAGATTATGTATAATTGAACTGGACAACTGAATTGTCCACTGTTAAGTAATGGAATCCACAACAGTGAAAGTTTCAAGTATTATCCTGGAGGGGGTTGTGTAAAAATAGAACCTATTTGGGTTGTGCTCATAATTAATAGCTCGATGATTTGATAGGATACAACTGAATAAAATAAAGGTCATGAAACGTGAGACATATTCTTCAAAAGTCTGTCCCTGTCTTATATTTATTCGCATATTTTATTTATTCACTTTATTTATTTTCATCCCGAGGTGAGCGCTCTGACTCAGCATATGCATCATTCATGGTTTGATCTAAAAGCATCTGACTTCCAACACATCTCACAATACAGCATCCACACAGACCTAGACAACCGCTCTGCCGCACTGTTCCGTTTTTACAGAGCAAAGCAGAGAACAAATCTACTGTATAACATACACAGCAAAGGCTCAACACCCTCTTTTTATGTTTTATTATTATACACTATGAAGAGACTTACTAATGTCAGATGAAATGCGTCACATTAGTCATAAACGTTTTCATTCAATTGCTCACTCAACACTGACAAACCTTGAAACTTAAAATGTAAGTTATGATGTAACGGTACCATTCATTGACCTGGATGGAAGATGCTGAGAGGTATGTAATAAAAAGCGGTCATCCGGTGCTCGCAGGACTTGTCTCTGACTTCTTAATATTAGGTTATCCCTTGGACATGTTCGTGGAATTAAACTGAAAATGCCAGAGGTGCATTGTCAGAACACAGAGGACATGTTACTTCTTGGGAGATCATGTTCCCAAGGTAGAGTAAATTATCGGAGTATGTAAGATCACAAATATAAAAGCTAAGAGGTTAAGAGGTCAGCAAGGTACCTCATACCTCTGTTTGGATTGTTGTTTTTTTAGATCTACAGGCCATACAAAACTAACAAAAATAGATTTATTTAGCCTCTTGGCTCAAATCTGCATTTCAAGTCAGCACAGTTATGAGAGCAATGGTAGATGATTTGGATATTTTAATGTACTTTTCTCCTGTTCTGAGGTTCAAAGAAATTACAATGCAGTGAAAACAGCCTTTGAGCAATGCTGTGTGAGCAAACAGGATCTTATTTTTGAATGTGATCACTTCAGCAGATGCAATCCAATGCTTGGCTAAAGACTAGGGGCAATTATAACAGTGATGTAAGCTCTCACAGAACTGCATGGTTTTGGAGCTTTAAGAGATAAGCTGTGTAGAGAGAGAATAAACCTGAATAAAGGCTTCTAGGCTGTCTGAACAATTACGTTTTGACTCAGAGCTGACCTTATGCCATGACACACCACAAAATTTTTATGCTCCTAATAGATTTTGAAAACGCAGGCTGTCTCACACTTAAGGATGGTTTTCGCAGATTTTCTCTGACGGTCATAAAAAGGTGCACTAAATAATGTGGCAAGACAAGGGGAACATACAATTAATAATTCTGCTGAGATTATCATACCCATTTTTACACACCACCTTGGAATCTCCCACTACAGCGTGACACCTGCCAAGAACAATCAGGATGGTGGACAGTCACCATGAACGGCAAACTATCATGATGATTTAACTTGACACTACATCTGATACTCTATGGAGATTCTAGCATGTGTTCTGTTAGTGTTTCTTGATGATGCTTAGAAAACAGCAGGCTTTTAGTATCCTGTTTGAAGGATGAGTGATTCCATAACAATAAGTCTCAGTTCATATCAGCTCATACACAAGGACATAGACGTAAAAAGATATTGCTATTCCTGACAAGTGCTTGTTCTCACAGTGCATAGAAGCTTCCAGAAAGGCTTTAATCTTCTATAGGCGTAGTCATGCAATATTGGTGCTAAGGGCCTCCTATCCATCTCCTATCTAAGGTCCAGAGGTTACAGGTCCTGCTCCTGTGCAACCCCTCTGGCATTCTATAGGGCTTTTCTCAAACTCCTGCATATCAGACTGCAAGACAAGACACACAAATGTAACCTTATGAAGTTCTGCATGGATCATGTCTGACCAAGGTCTGAGCTGTCATGAGAGTCAAATAAAATGACCAATAAAGCATTATTTTCCTACAAATTACAAAAGTGTATATCAATATGAGGGAGACGGCAAATAGACCAGATGTGAGCAGAGCTGAGGAGAAGCCGCAGCACTACTGTGAAACACTTTAAAAAAAATAAATAATAATAATAATAATAATGAAAAAAATAGCGACCTTTTGTCTGTCTCTGTCAGCTAAAACAATGACAGCAAATGCAGGAGGAAGATATTTAACGTTATAAAAGTGTCTTTCCTCTTTCATTATCTTACCTACTGCTTCAGCTTACATGTGTGGGTTGAACTATCATTAAACTGTTGATTGATGGTTATGTAGTTAACTACTTAGAGCCATTCCTCTTACAGTCACAATAAAGGCATGGACAATAAATACTGTTCCCTTTGTTTTACTTGTCGAAAGTTGATCATTTCCTTTGAAAACAGTCCTATCTTGCCTGGTGTTTTTCAGGATTGTGTACTGGTTGTGTATGGTCATTATGTGTATACATTATTTTGATATAAGCAGATATTTCACTCTCAGGAAACACAGCGTGGAGCTCGGTAAGATAACGCTGCTTAACTTAAGGGTTCTAGGACATCCTCGTATCCCCACCACTGCAGAGCCAGCGAGCAAAAGTATCAACGTTTCCGTCAAGGCTTTTATTAGTGCCACATCTCACCCCATCATCACCTCCCACTTTCCCTGTGACAGCAGGCTGCGTTCGGAAAGAAGCCCCGTCCAGTCAGGAATGAGAATGGATGGAGGCAGAGAACATCAAAGGAATTTGTTATAATTACTCTAGTCAATCAGCTTCCACATATGCCCAGATCCCAGAAGCACAGAGCACAGAGACAAGATCATTAAGGACAGATATAGAATATATGTGACATAAATAACGAACCATGAGACTTTACCTGCTAACCATTTTATGGGTGTTCCGATTCAATTCCAGAAAGTTCTGCTGTCACATTCTCTGAGGAAATCTAGTTTTAAAAATATGCAGGAGTTATTGTGACATTTTTCATTTGCTAACGCCAAGAGGTTGCCAGACTGTCTCTGACATGGAAGAATGCAGCCATCAAAGATTCATCTCTCTTCTGTATTGACCTGTTCATCCTGTGCCTGACACCTGTGTTAAACAAATTATTACAAAAAGATCACTCTCTGAAAATGGCTTGGTGAAATTATGGCTTTTAAAGTGCAGCACTCAACACTTTGCATCATGCACTTGCCATTTGCTGTATTGATTGTGCCGAGAGGCTTGTTGGGGGTTTCATGCATTTCAATGCATTGTGAATTCAAATAAAAAATGGATAACTTTTAAACTCTAAAACTGAGTTTGGAAACTAGCGGACCTTCCCCTTTTGTCACAAACGGAGGGTTGCACAGATCACCAAGCGCAGACTGGTAATCCACTCTTATGATTCTTTATTTATCATTGATGAGAGCATTCAGTGTGCAGGAAGAGTTCAAACTATCAGTTATGAACTGTTAGACATATCCTGATGACATTTCTTGTCAGTTTTCATGTTTTTTGAACAAAAACAGGCCCGCAGAAAACAGCGAATCAGTCTTAAGTAAAAGTCACTGTTGTTTTTTGACAGGAAACTAAAAGCCCCACTGTAAAAGGATTTAAATTCAGACGTGTATTTTTGAAAGAGACAGTTTCCTGAGCTGTGTGTCATTCTGCTTTTCAGAGCATGAAATGAAATGGCCTTTAACACCTCTAGAGACAGGTCAAAGATTACTGTAAACATCTAAATAACCAAAGAACACACTTAAAAACACACTGAATCAACATAGCCTAAACATGAAAAATATCTACCGTGATAAAAAGAGTGAACAACCACTTTTAATCGCTGACGACTTGCTTTGGATGAAAGCATTCTGTCAGGGTGTAGTTTGTGCCCTGACCTGAGGTGTCCGTTGGATCAGAGGAGAGGCATGACAACAGTGCTGAGAACTCTTTAGGAAAAACCCTACAATTATCTAAAGCTGGGTGTAGCCTGGGAGAGTATGCTATGCTGTAATTATACCATTGACAATGCATATTAAAGCCTACTTAACCTAACCAACTGGAGTGTCACCATAAAGATGGTTATAGTTTTGTAGTGCAAAACCACCCCAGTGTTATTCATCATTATGTAAGCGGTTCATTGAAATCAAGGACCACGTTTTGTTCCATGGCAGACATGAAATGATTCCATTTTAAAAGGAACAACTTGCTCAAAATAGATGTTTTTAAGTTAAGTCTAGTGTGAGTAACCCCAAATTACTGCAATGTGATCATTAACAGTTGCTTAGGCAAGTTTGTTTACTAGAAATACACAGAATTATCCCTTTAAATTTAGCACTTACCATTCACTTCCTTAAACTACACAAAAAATACTGTAGGAAAATTCTGGTTATGTGAAGTTCCACATATTTTGTGAAAGTAGATTTTTAAATTGCTGTTATTACAATGAGCAGAGCTGGCACGTGACTCTAAAATTCCACTTCAGATAAAGACAAAAAAAAAAAAAAAAAGGGACAGCATTAGTCATTCAGTCTACTTCTAATCCATAAGATTAATTTGAATTAATTGTGATTAAGTTCAGTCAATAGCAGTGTTTGTGATGGACTGAAGATAATGTTGATTCATTTAACAAACTATTTGTTACTTAAGAAATAGCTTCAAGTATGGAAAACAAATCATGTGCCATTTCATTTTATGCTTCATTTGGCAGGCAGAAGGCAGTCTTAGAAGAGAGTGCCTTGCTAATGGCACTGGAATTAGCAAAGCTAAGTGTTTCACACTCGAAAGGTCAGGGCCAGCAGTGATGGAATATTAGCTTGTGTTGCGCAAATGAAATCAATTATCTCAGTGCTCTTAAACAGAGATTATTTTTAAATGTGAAAGAAACAGGAAACAAGTGCCAGTTCATTTGAATCATTCCAGACAGCTCTCACAGGCTTCCTCAGGTTGGATCTCGCCTCAGGACACGCATGTATTAGTCTTCTATATTTTTGGGGTTTCGTGTTTTAATTCAATTAATCCAGAGAGTACATTCATTCTTCTCCAATTCTACTGATTGTAACATTCAAATTTTCTAAGCAAAAATATCAACTAGAATATCAACTAAAATGTCATTAGGTAAAATTTACATAATAAATTGATCATTTTGACACAACAGATATTACATCACATATTTTCATGCAAAAATCAAACCAATGTTGAACTATTGTTGTAGAAGCAGCAAACATGTTGTGACAAACTTGGCCTTGTCTTGTCTTGTCTTGTCTTGTCACGTCATACATTGCTGCATGAGAGACGTGGCGTGTCCTATATATTCTCTCTCCTGACAGTTTCCACAGATTCTACACCTGAGCTCCTGTCACTGTAAGAGACTGCCAGACAGTGCCAGGGTGCTGCTGTTTGTGGTTTGGGCCTCGTGTACTCCCAAAATACTTGTCACGGTCTGAGGCTCTGGGCACTAGTTAGTCTTCAGCACTTGTACCAGAAAGAGGACAGTTATTCTAATCAGTGCTATATTTACGACAAGGATGCAAGGTCTAATATCCTTCAGGATTATAATTTTCGCTTCTCTGCTCACAAGCACAGTTCATATAAATTAAGATGCAAATTGTGTGTGTGTGCGCTTGTGTGTGTGTCTCTGTACATGTGTGTGTGTATGTATATAAATATGTGTGATACGTACACATGTGTGTGCATGTGTAATTTTGTTTTTAGTCACGCTGATATGATAATTATGTTGAAAATTTACACATCTGTGACCACTGAAATTCAGATTTACTGTTGATATTTAAATCTCATGAAATGATTTAAATTACGGTTATTTGGTCATGTGGGACATAGAAAACTATGGTCAATACTCTTTCATTCATCTATGGATCGCAGCACACATTTTTATATCCAATTACATCCTCAGTTAACTGGTATGAAGGGATTAGTAGGGACCAAACTCGATGTGATCTGACAGAAGCCCCAAATACATATATCTAATTCCCCAAACTGTCAATCTTATTTGCAGCCTGCCACTAAGGCCTCAGAGTGAGAATGGAAATTTTCTTCAAGATGAGTGAAAGAGAGCAATTACATAAAGAGAAACGGCTGAATGACCCTGTCAAAATTGAGTTATATTGCCATTTATCTCAGACTGGATCTTTTTATATCACCATATATGAGCCGATTATGGTGTTTTTGACAAATTTTACATCCTGGGACTTGGGTTTGGTGAATTCAGAGGCATGATCTGGCATGTTCAGCAAAACTGGTTTGACAGTTATTCCTTCACAGTTATTACTGAACAATATTAATATACATCCGCATTCTTAGGCATTAGATTTATTATAGTGCATAACTCAACTAGCATTAATATTTTACAGATGCATGGTTTGCCTTTACAAGTTATATGCCTTGAAATATGACATGACTTGGGTTGCTTAAGGTCTCAGTCTTTTGTATGAGTCTATCTAAGTGATAATAATGGATATTTTCCAGTTTTTCACGAGGAACAGATATTAATGTGACACACCTTATCATGACACTCAGGGCTGAGATTCATCTCAATCCGACAGCAAGAGAGAAAATCACATCTTCACGCACTTCACAGGAAATGACACCAAAATTTTTAGAGGTAGACATGGGGAATGTTAATGTGAGGGAATAAGTATAAAAACTCGCCCACTCTCTGCTCACATCAAACTCACCCATAAACTCTTTGGCCTAAATCAATATCGAAGATTTTCACAAATGTGACTTTCATGGGAGTGCAATATTACTGAATATCAACATTACGGCCGTCGCATTGTCTTATGTATCTCATCCTTCAGATAAATTGCCAGGCAATACAATGGCGATGTCAGCCTGGGATACACAGAATGAATGTCCAGTGATTTTGCAAAATCCTGGCAGGCCGGGAGTATCCCTTTACCCCTCCCTTTCCCATAAAAAAATGTGATTCACCAATTTATCATAGGGAAACTGGATCCGTCTCTGTTGCGCCCTGGCAGGCAGAGTAAATGAGTTATAGACCCATTTACTCTCTCATCACTGCTGGATCATTGTGAGATAGCCAGCTTTGGAGGATGAGCCCAACGTAACAGCAGAAAAATCCTGGCCAATTACCAGTTCCATCCCCCTTTTTTCTGCCTTCTGCTCTCTGTAAATACAACTGTTACCACTTCATCCAAGCCTGATTTTTTTTTTCCCCAGTTTAAAGATAAATGTATGCTACATTTGATGCCCAGTCAGCCAGAGTGCCGGAGAGGGGACCATATGTCGCTGGGGAAGTCCTGTGATAAGCTGAATTTTTGGGGTTTTTTTAATTCTGGGTACTACTGCTTTTACGAGATTGTGATTAAAAATGATGGAAAAATAGAAGCATAGGAACACCGTGAAACACCGTGTTAAATTTTATTTTACAAAGATGGAAGTTAGAGTGGAAACAGTTTATTATGGGTGATATTTACCACTAAAGATAAAGAACGTTTCAGCTGCCAGTCAACATTAAACTGTCCAATACTACCTGCGCATCCACCATGGCTAAGTCTGCTCTGCGCGCTAGTTAAAGACATGTTTCTTTTTATATATCATGCTTTTAGATTATTGTCTAGACCAGTGATGACAACCACCTTCTCTTCCTGTTCAGACATTTAGTTTAATGGACTCAGAGTGACTCCACATTCGGGTGGGTGGCAGCTCAGCTCAGAGACGGAGACAGAGAGAGAAAGAGCTCATCAGCATTTAGTTTTGCTCCACTGCCTCACCTTGCTGTGTAAAAAAAAAAAAAAAAAAAAAAAAAAAAAAAAAAAAAAAGGCAGTGACATTTGGGGCTCTGCACAATTCTGCTCTCTCCAGCTGGGCCCTCAGTACTGGAGCTGACCTGGGAGGCAGCTGAAAGGCGGGACCAGGCGTGGGGAGGAAATGCCAGCCTGCAGGGGCGAGCTGCGTCAATCACGAGTCCCCTGTGTAATTAAGGGAAAAGCTACTGGCTGAACTGCTGCCGCCGGTTGCTCTGCGCTCTGAGCAATTGTGTTCTGTTCTCCTATTCTCCCCCCCCCACCCCACCCCACAGAAAGAGACGCACACCCACTCCCGAACAAATCGAAAGAGCTCTCAATCAATACCTGGCACTTCCAGCTGCCATTAGCTTTGATGATAACCCGAACAGTGGTAAGTTCTCTTTCTCCTCCCTCTGTAAATATTGAATAAGTCCCAAAACTTATTTCAAAGCAGCTACATTTGCCCTCTGTAATGGGTAATGGAGCCGATCCAGGGAAAGTAAAGTGCTTTTTTTTTTTTTTTTTTTTCCCGAAACTGTGTTTGTGACAGACCAAAGAAAGGAAATCCACAAGTCACCACATCTGACCACTCACACCCACCCGTCTGCATTCCAGTCCAGAACCTCAAACCTCAGGACAAGTCACAGTGACCTGTTACATTTGTAGAAACACACACACACTCATCAGTGCCAGCTCTGTGGGCGCTTTGGAGCTTGAGCATCTCAACATATCAGCTTATGGCATATTGACTTCAACATATAAAAATATATCCTACAGCCTCCATACGTATAGTCTACATGGCCTATTTAAAAATATCTATGCAAAACACATATTGTTTTTGTGCCTTTTTAACGCTGCTATTCCCCTGAAAATCTTCCCACTTGGCTCACGACTGTCGAAGGGGTCTGCTAATATCATTTATTATAGTCTCTGTTTTGTTGAGCATTATCTCTCGTTTAAGCTATAATTTCAGTCCTCCGTACTAGCCTTGGCTGGAAAGGCGTTACGTAACTATAACGAGATTGTGACGTTTAGTGAATATGAGACTGAATGCACACATGAATAATAGCAGAGCATGAAAATGGAAAATATGGATATGTTTGCTGTGCGACTATCACAGTCTTCATCAGTGTGGACATCTATGACTTCAACACAGATATAAGGACTGGATTACTAACGAAACAATGTGAAGTATATTCTATGGATGTCTTGCCTCTGTTAGCTGTTATGGATGTGTGTCTTTATAAAATGAGCACCCCCGTATTACTTTCAGAAGCCGGTGCCGGTGCACACATGCATGTATACACGCACGCACACATGCACACAGCTGCCCAGTCTACCATTAAAAAAAACAACATTACGTCCATCTGTACAGATCTGAGCTATTGTTTTTACATTTATGCATACACTGATGTGACAACACACACTATCAGACAAAGAGAGAGTGAAAGAATGAGAATAAAAGAGAGCAAAGCCCCTTGACATCTGTCAGCGCTCAGATGCTCAGCTCAACGTCAGCACTTTTTAGTGTGCTGATCAGTTGGGTATACACTGTGGCCTTTATACTGAGTTAATGTAGAGTTCTGTGGACACTAAACTGCTGAACATGCACAAAATCCTAATGTCTTAATTGGTATCCTGTGGATATACCCAGAAGATATTACACCCGCGAATCACCCTTTATGCGCTGCTGTTCCACCTGACTTATAACACATCTCTTGTCTGGATTAATGTGCCTCATACCGCTCCAAATATTGCTGGTATTAGGTTTCTGTACAGTATAATTCAATACTTTGGGCTTTGCATGAGCTCTAAATTAAATTATTCAAGCAGTTCATCTCCTCTCATCTTCGTTTGACTGGCCTGTTGCTCTGGCTCTCTCTTACCAGAGAGAAATGCAATTTAGAAGCACAAGCATCTTCCTCCCTTTCCTAAGGATGACAGAATCTTAATCACAGCGTGTACTTGTTTTTATTCCCTCTTCCACTCGTATCCCGATTTTGACCCTCAACCTTTCCATGAGAGGATGTGTGAGTTCTCTGGATGCCCAAAGAGGTGACAGTAATTTGTTTAAATGGGTCTTTGATTATGCATTATTGAAGCAGCTCTGCATAACTAAGCCACTGACAACCCATGTTAGAGGTAATGGCTTGACAAGTCAAATCTGTCAAAGCAGAGACACTTAACAATTCCTTTTCTCTCGGAATAAGAAGGGTAAGGGGAGGTAGTGTGAATTCAACACAGTATGTTGCATGTTTCTCGCTCTAGTCATTTTTTCTAATGCAACATTCTCTTTGAACATCCTGCTATCACCATGGCAAGGATGAAAGAAATTTGCTTTTTTGGGCTTTTATTAAAGACCTATCATTATTGGTTTGTAAGTGCATAAGAAAATGAACAATTTCACTATACATCTCTTTTTTATGCATGACTAGGGTTGAAACAGTCAGAAAGCTGCAGTAGAGCTCCAGAGCTTATACCCAGAGGAGAATGAGGGCTATTTTTGGGCCCCTCAGCGGCTCCAGCCACAGCATGCACACTCATTCCTAGTCTAGGCCTTTTCCCCAGGGGTTCACCAAAGGAACTAAGTATACCAAACAAGTGATGCCTGAGGGACGGAGAGACAATAGCAGAGAGAGAGAGAGAGAGAGAGAGAGAGAGAGAGAGATAGAGAGAGAGAGAGAGATCATCATATGTACACAAGTGTTTAAAGCTATTACTTAAAGAAATATATTAAATGTATTTGAACAGAGTTGTAATAGCAATATCTTTACATTTGGGTGTTTTTTTTTCAGGATGTGTTAGACCTTGCTTTTCAAATTTAGATCAGACAGAAAGATTTGTTTTTCTTTTATCTTTTAGGTTCATCATCATCATCATCAGTCACCAAAATACCACGCTCAAAACGGGAAATAAATTTTTATCAACTTCCAACAGAAATAGTCACTGAAAATGAACCCGGACTATGACAAAAACTGATTCCCCCTGGCTCGTTAGCACTGCATTTCCCCTCCATCCACACTATTTATAATTCATATCTGTGCTCAACTCTACATCGATTTGGATGTTGCCTCAAATCCCAGACAGAGGAACTGCATTCATAGAGCGTAAGGGAATAAGTCAAGACACAGTGATAAACTCTGCCATCATTTCACTCCACACTCTGAGAGTCTGAATTACATACACATTTACCAGAGTCTGAGGAAGACATTTGGAGAAAAACAGACACTGGGAGAAAAGCAAATGTGAAAGGATGTGGAGGGGAGGGTGAGAGGCAGATGGTTGGTAATACAGCTAAGCTCTCATTACTTCTTTTCTGTGCACCATAGTTTAAGAGATAGTTATTACACAGGGCATAATAGCCCTAACCTCACTCCAGCCACTATAATTTTACCAGTTCTGCTGCTACAAAGTCAAATAGAACCCCAGTCTAAACAAGAACAGCATAAAGAGACCAAAACGGGACTAAAATGGTTGTTGTGGCTATCACATACCTGTGGTTCTGTGAACTGCAGTACAGTAACTGTAAGCACAGAAATCTATGACTACTAAAATAGTATTCAATTAGTATTTGGACTTCAGTGTATAATGTTTGTGTTTGTGAGGTTTAGCACAACCAGATGGTGGGTTGAATCGGTCAGCGTATGGACAGCGCGCCCACATAACTCTAACAGTCATGAATAGGAAGAAAAAGGAAAATTACCCTGAGGTCCAACCCTAAATATCCACTGCTAAGCACTCTGAGAAATCAGCAAGGTGCTCTAATGCCTAATCATGGGGTCCAGGTTTAATATATCGTATCAAACAGTACACCAGAGACTTCATGTCTTAAAACTCAATGTAATTTTCAACCTTAGCCAACTTCAGTTGCTTACTCGCCCGTTTTTGCGGTGAGATAGGGAGGTTTAAGGCTCTCATCAGCAGATTGGTACAAACAGCAAAACACTGTAGGCCTAATAGAATAGCGTAATGTGATACTTCGAAGTGCAAAACACATCCATATGTTAAGGTTCTGTAGAGGTCACCGGTAAAGCTGACAGCACAACAAAAAAAAATTTAAAAGAAACCATTGTCATTGTCTTCTACCCGCATGCTTCTATGGCAACCACTGCACTGGTCTATTTTTATATAGAAATCGCATCTATCGCCTTGGAAGTCAGAAGACCAAGTATGCCTAAAGACCTTTTTGTCCCGGCGCTTTTAAAATTAAACTGTATTTAAATTCAGAAGGGGCCTTTTTACTAGACAAAGCTGGAAATTCAAATGAAACAAACAGTTTTACAGGTGAAATTAACATATTGTCCCCTGAGAGACATCAAAATTTCATGTATGAGTCTTCCTCACGACTCATCATTGAAAATGTCCTTGTACCACACGCTCCATTGTCAGCTTCCTGGCAACAGCTTAATAGAAAAGAAGCTCAGTACATAGCTCTGCTATTTATTTTGGTAAACAGAGTCAAGTGTGGGGAGTATACTCTTATACTGTGACATTTAAAAGGAACTTTTTACACAAAGCTATCCAGCATATCTTGAAAATGAAAGTCCTTGTGCTGTTTTGTTTGTGATTTCTGTACGAAGTATGACTCAAGGCAAATGACGGTGTAAGCATTGCAATATATTGTCTTGGCTGACAAAAACATTCAGCCAAAGTACAAAATAATGTCTCCAACTGATGCCTTTCTCAAGGGTTTCTTCAGTGAGTGAAATATCTCTCGGTGTGAGCAGACCTAAAGACAGCAAAGATGTCTAAGGACTGAGAATCCACTGGGATACCTCATCATTTTTCCCAAAGCTCACATCACTTTCACGTGGATATATAGAGTATGCATCAGGACAGGTGGCTTAAGTATATGTCGTATGCAAAAATCACAGAACTCCAGAGGGTATTGGATTGGCAACGTGAATAAAACCAAGCAATGCTTTGATTTTGAAGTGACTGCTATTTCAATCATAAACGATGACAAACGGAACCCCCATACAATCACGAAAATGATGGAATTAATAAAGACATCATGTCGCCTCGTCGTGAAATAAGTCATGAAATCACAGCAGCACACTACCGCAATGAATTGATGGCAATGAGCTTAAAAACGGGCTTATCAACAAATCTCAGAGAGTCATTTCAAAAGCACACCATTTGAAATCATGCTGGCATTATGACTGATTGCACTCTCTCTAGGAGGTCTGACAGAAAGATGTGATCTCACCGACTCATCACCAATTAGAGAAATCCTCACACAGGGATGCTATGATAGCCTTTGTGAAGCAGGATTATGTCTGGTTTATTAGTACCCAAGGGTATAGAGTTCAGTGCAGCTGTGCCCACCAAGCGTCTTAGTACCACTACTTCCCGTTGACGCTTGTTAGCACCTGCAAGACAGTGAAATATTTTGAAACATCAAATGTGACTCTTTAAGATGAATACTCAACAAACAGACAAGAACAGACACCGTGAATGTCCGGCATGGCATTTGTGAAACATCACTGGGAAGAAAGAAAAGGTATTTTCAATTTTTTTTGACATAAATTTCGAGAGTGAGATGTGTCAAGCACATTTTCTGATCAGACTTTATGATGAATCTGTCACTGCTTTACCACACTATTCTCATTCTCTATATGACACCTCATCACCTTGGGGTTTTTTTTTTTTTTTTGGTTTGTTATGTTTCAATTTTTTCATGCAAGCTGTCACCTACACAAAATGTTTTCTCAACAAGAAAAAAATCATAGTATTGACAGAGAAAAGGGCTGTTTTATGTTTTGAATTTGAAATTCTGCTTGCACCGCTTCACTGCTTTTAAGAGGCAAACATCAACCTGAATGGCCCCTCTATGTACATATGTATGTATGGGATGCCCATTTCCTGCTCACAGCCAGTAGTATTCACAACATCTTCCCCAGAGGACAGCACACAACCAGAAGAAACCAGAAAACACATGATACGTTTTCTGTGTCAAGAGCACGCTCTCTTTTATTAATTCTGTTACCAGAAGGAGGCTGACACTATTATTAATCACGTTACGCACCAATAAAAGCGAGTGAAACAACCGCAGGAAACATATTGTTACCAGTTTATATGTGGAATTAATTTCTCTCACAAGCACATCTTGTTTCAGAATTAAAGATTCTAGCCCCAGGTTAAAAACATTCATGATGCATGTTCAGCTTTGCTTTCTTGCTCCCTCTCTCTCTTTCTTTCTTATTCATTCTCTCTCTCTCTCTCTCTATCTCATTGTGATGTATTCTATTTAATGTGGATTCAGAAAGATAAATGCTGTACGCGAAACTATGTACAGAGAAAATGGTTTGACTACACAAATATCATGTTCACATTGTGTAAATACGTGTTCAGACCTAGCTTTTGAGTTTTTGAAATTTCACAGTTAATGAGTTACTGTGGTCTGCTATTGGACTTTCACCCATAGGGCACCATATTGGAACTCATCCAGATGAGTCACACAGTCACACCCTCTTTCTGGGTGCAGGATGTATACTGGTTCTCTTCTCTTCCATTCATCCCTGCAGCCCCCTCTAACTGCTGTGCCTGTCGTTGTAATCTGACATAAACAGTCCCATAAAGAAGGCTGGGAATAAAAGTTCTCTCTAACCATTAAAGTCAAAGTCAAAGTCAACTTTACTGAAGACACATCAACACTTCATGTTAACAATAATTGGCATTTTTATTGTTGGTTTTTGGTTTGTGTAATGTACATGCTACTGAGCTTTTAAATGTCCACAAACAATTTGAATTTATCAATTAGATTAAAAATCCCTCCAGGGTATTTTAATCATGACATTATTTTGGCCTACAAACTAGCGGTCAGATTTCAAATAAGCTTGTCATACTTGTTCTGTTATTATAAACTCTGTCTTAAAAAAAAAATAACCAGGAGGTATGGGACTGCTCACCCCACAATGTGCCAGAGGGGACAGCTTAAACAGTAATGGGTATAGGGACTGCCCCAGGGCTGTCACCGGATTGACCAGTGCCTTTGGGGAGCTCACCCTGTGACCACTTAAATGAGTGCTCAGCCACATTTCAACCTGCTGTAACTGAGACATGGGCTCTTGTCGATCCATTCTGAATGACTGTGAATCAACGAGAAAAATTCATCAGCTTATATAGCTGTGCTCTATGGAGCTGTGCTCTATTAAAACGAAAGGACAGAGATGTATGATATCCAAGGCTTGTGGGCCATACTGAGTAGGATGGTTCATCTATTAGATTCCGTTTTACCATTTTTTCCATAGTAACTATTTATGAAAAACACAGCAGTCAGCTACAGTGTGATATGATACTAGTTAGACTGGCCAGAATTAAGCCTAGAGGTAATCGCGCACAGGTTGGACTGGTACGACTTATTTACCCACAAGCCCTATGTTCAGGCCACTGCAACCAGGTCAGAGTGACATTGTGGCATTGGTCGGGGTTTCTGATAACAGAATTGAACTCTGTTAGAGTGTATCAAGTGGAGACAGGAATGTTCACTCCTTTGGGAAGCTTCCAGGATTACTGCTTCAGCTGCCAAACTCTGTGAGAACATGGCCTAGCGGCCTGGAATGAATTGGTGTTATTGTCTGCGTAATCCTGTAAACCACTACATGCACTGTGTTAGTCCTCCAGGAGTAAGGTGACAATCTATGGGCTTGAGAGCAGTGATGAATGTCTAGAAAAAGTGCAAATCAAACACGTATTGATGTGCAGAAGCAGGAAGTCCAACCCCAGGGTCAGCACAGAGGGAATCAATAAGAGATAGTCCACACCTTAATTGGTTTGCATTGGAAAACCAGAACCAGTGGAAATTATTTTCACTGATTACTGTGAATGCATATTGAACTAAAATATCACAAAGCAAATCTTTATAGTAGTAAATCTGAATTCATAGTTAATTCCGATGCCCAGTGAATTAGAGTATGTTTCCAGTTTCCCCAAGTACTGGTACTAGGACTGGGCTATCTACAACAAACTGTATCAGACTTACAATCTTGTGCATGCATGGAGGGGCAGGCAATGTGGTTAATGTGCTTATATTCATGTGTTTATATTTGTTACTGACCTGTTTGCGACATGATAGAGAACAAAAATAGTCTTTTTTTTTCTATAAAGCAGTACACAGTGTTTTAGTGATATAAAACCTTATCTAGACATACCTTTGTTGTCGTCAAGAGTCCCAGTCACACTCTTTATTCATTCAGTGTCTTTCTGCACAAGCTATTTGTGCATTTTACATAAGCCTTGGGGTAGAGTTTGCAGATCGACACGGTTTGGGTGCACATTTCTATATAAAACAGGGTCAAACAAAGGCTGCATCCCCTCTGTGAAGTAATAGATGCATGGTTTATGATTCAGATTCAAAACAAAGAATCAAAGGCACCACATGTAAAACACACACATCTTCTTGGAAGGAGCGCTGAAAAAAAAAAAGAAAGAAAGAAAAGAAATGAACAGCATGATAGAGGAAATTTTCATTTGCGGTTTCACTCTGACAAACTGCATTAGATTGGCACCTCTCTGTGTTCAAAGGAAGTGCGCCTTTGAATTCAGCTTGATTAGCGTGGGTAATAATTAAAATAGCAAAGCTGCAATACATACAGAATTCAAAGTGTTATGTAATTACGATACCCAAACATCAAAGATATTTTCTGCAAGTATATTTCCAATGGAGAAGATGCAGGGTCTTGTAAACCTCAGACCTAGGTGGTAGATATGACAGCATTTAAATATGCCTTCCGTATGTGCATGTGTTACTAATAGTCAGACTGGGAGGGATGGCTTTAACCCATTTCTATTGAAACACTGTCCCCAGATACATTATAGTTTGAATAACAGACAAACCTCCACTGAAACTGTGCTATAATAAATGGCAGTAAAAGAATCGCCCTCAGTTATTGACCTGTTATACGCTTTAATTGAGCTAATGTTCAGCATGCATTAAGATAATATATGATGAGTGTCAGTAAGAGAAATTGGAGTTTATTGACCTCTGTTGATAGTAAAAACAATAATCATGCTGTAAGCAGGCAGCCTACTCAGTCATTAATCAGTTTAACTGCACTCAATTCTCCAAGATTCAGACTTAATGATATTTGATGTCCACTTGCCAGTGATCAAATATGGTTCATTTCCTGGAGACCTGTTCCCATGATTGGAGAAAATATGACATTTGGTCCAGATGAGAGCGTCTTCGTTCTTCTCTGCCTGATACTCTCATCCCTCGGAAACCATAAAACAAATAGAGTCATCACCAGTACAACCTCTTCCTGCTGAGGACGCATCCGGAGCTGGCTAATTATGGGGTTCCCAGCAGGGGAGCGGAGGCCAAACACAACAAGACAGTGCACAGCACTGAGTAAGACACAAAATTAGCCTATGTTCTCGAGCCATCGTTCCATCCCCGCGTCTGTCGGCGGGAAAGATCTAGAGCAAGGAGCCCGTAGGTGTAGCCACCCCACGCTAACCATACAGTGGATAAACAAGAGAGGGCTCAGACAGGAAACGGCCCACGACAGCAAAGATGAAGCCAAAGGCTCTTTCGTAACGGTCTCTCGTCACACCGCTGACAGGAAGCACAGGCCATTGGCCACACCACAGAGTGCCCTCTCTCACCCCAGCCCTGCTGGAAATGCCATGAAAGGACATCCTTCTGTCCGGTAAACCACAACTTCTTGCCCAAACCTCAGGTGTGTCAACCTCGACCACGTATGCAACACACAGTTATATACAGTCTGCCTCAGGCAGAGGAAAGGAAATGTGTTCAGGGGTAGACAGACTTTCCTCAAAATGATGTGATTCAGGTTAAACCTTGTACGCATGCTCTCATGCTCTTCTTTTGCAATGCCTTGCATGTCCCATTTGTTTCTCGTGTTGACTCCCGTGACCAGATTAATCGTGCCGATTTTAGTTCTGTTCCCTAAGTCTGGAAATTTTAGAAATCCTTTGAAGTTTTGAATGACTACTTTGTAATATAAAACACAGTCTGTGTGACCTCCTCATTAGGAACAAAATATAAACAGGATATTGTCTTTTAAATACCAGTGTGGTCATGGTATGAACCCACTGTGGTTTTAAGCTTTTGCAGCAGCAGCAACAACAACACTCGCTCACTCACTCACTCACTCATTATCTAAGCCGCTTCTCCTAATCAGGGTCGCGGAGGGGTGCTGGAGCCTATCCCAGCACTCATAGGGCGAAAGGCAGGGAAACACCCTGGACAGGTCACCAGTCCATCGCAGGGCAGACACACAGACAAACACACTCACACACACATTCATACCCGGGAGCAATTTAGCGTCTCCAATTCACCTAACCTTTGGACTGTGGGAGGAAACCGGAGCTCCCGGAGGAAAACCACGCAGACACGGGGAGAACATGCAAACTCCACACAGAAAGGACCCTGGCCACCCAGCCAGGAATCGAACCCAAGACCTTCTTGCTGTGAGGCAACAGCGCAAACAACAACAACAACAACAACAACAACAAAATACTATGTGCTTCAGTTCACACATCATTCACCTGTTCCCTTGATACTCCTCAGTAGTTCTTTTGCTGAGCAAACACAGGTCCTTTAGTGCCCTCTTGTCGAGCAGATGCCCTGGCTGAAACCTGAGAAAGGTTAGACTGACAGAACTTAAGCAGAACAGAAAGCATTTATGTGTTTTCCCTTTTATGAGAGCCTCAGCAGACGCACTGTGAGAAGACACATACCTTCATTCAGCATGAGAGAAATAAACAACATTCTCCATTGTGCTGTTTTAACAATGGACAGCCTGTTTCAATATTCAACTGAAGAGTAAAGGACCTATTTGGGTCCCTGTGTTCCCGCATCTGAATGCCGTATTTATATAATAGCACAGTCATTCTCTTAGGGCTGGTTGTACATCCTAATCAATTATTCCCTCCACTTTTATCTTTATTTTTCTCATCTGCCACTATAAAGAGTTACACACACAAAAAAAATGGGTCTTTTTCATTTTTTACCACATCTCTCTTCCAGGAAATAGCTTAACGGCAAACAGGCTGTGGCCAGCCAGCTTCGAGATCTCTTTGTATCTTGCTGATAGCACTTCTCTTGCCTCTTAGCATGTATTTCAAACCTCACTTACATTCCCGACATGTCAGTCAGGAGGAGTGAGAGAGATGTCATCTGAACTAACTCCCCTCTCCTAATCTCAGAGGAAGACGTCCACTTCTGGCCCCTGACTTTTTCATGCTTATCTCCTGTGATGCTGTCGCTTGGGTTTGAAAAGAACAAGCCTTGTTGTCAGTATTTTTTCTAAGGCCTGTAACACCGTGATAAGATCTAGCCCTGACACAAGGTTTCTGTGTCAGCAAGTGACGTCAGTAGCAGATAACACTGCATTGAGTTAATTGTTTGGGGGGGTAGGAGAACAATAAAGAAAAAGAGTCATGACAGAAGTGTGCGAACCATCAGCAGCAGCTGTGACAATTCACGCAGGCTCTTCTGCTGAGAACTGGTAGCTGTCCTTTGTGCAAGATGCAGTCCCTCTGGAGTGATTCAGTTAGTTTGCATCTTTTTCCTCCTGACATTTTTTTTAAATTCTGACTTTCCTTATGAGCAACATGCCTGATAATGCAATATATGTACTTAAATTTTTTTATGAATAATAATAATAATCATCATCATCATCATCTGCCTCATCACCATCATCATCATCATCATCATCATCATATAATGACTCTGTGGACAAATGCTAAAACTGCAACAAGACGGGAGCAGAGGTGTTTTCATTGATTTGACAGCATGTTCAGGGCACCTTACATCTGTGATGACAGCCAGATCCATTACAACGATGAGTGGGTGAAAAATGATGTGGATCAACATATAACCTATCAAAGAAGACTGATGAGGTATTGAAGTTATGTGATATTGGGAAGGTATGATTCGCGTGTGCTCTACAGGCAAGAAATTATTTTCTCATGGAAGTCAGTTTTCAATTGGAGTATGAACATTTCTGTGCATGTACTGCACATTCATCATGGGTATAAAAAAAAAACCCAAAGTCATATAAATTTACACAGGAGTTCAGTATTACTTGGACTAATTTGTAGCCAGGCTAATACGAGTCTCCCTCTGTGTTCTTTCAGAGGAAGCTCTTTTGAATATCAGCACTCCTATAAGATCATTTTGTATGACATTAAAGACTGAAAGCGACCAATAAGTATTCATCCCTGGTTATTCTTTACACAAATATAAAACCGAATGCAATGCTTTTGTCCATTTCAAACAACGCCCAGTTGATATTAATATTTAATGCATTGTCAGCGGTGTCTGTAAGCATGTAAAAGGTCAAATGCTACGCTGCCATCAATAATGAAAAGAATTCATCTGCTTTGTGTCAAATTGTCATTTACAGAGAGCAATATAAATACCAGTACTGATGAGTACTCGTTAGCCAGATCTAGAGGATCTAGATCTAGATCTAAACCCTTCAGATATGATTGTTGATGACTATGACTATTCTTTTTTTTTCCTTTCCTTTTACTCCTTTCAGATGGGTGAAAACCACCACCAGGTTCTGTTTTATTACAAAATCTTAATGGTGAAGGTTCTTCAGATGTTATTCAGACACTGATTATGGTGCTACACTGCCTTTGGCCACCATGGTATTCAGACACCATAGCCCTTTCCCCCTCTCCTCTTTTTCTTGCTGTTTAATGTCAGAATGCTCACTTGTAACACGGATAGAA
The DNA here is from genome assembly GCF_902362185.1 of Chanos chanos. Taxonomy (NCBI): domain Eukaryota; kingdom Metazoa; phylum Chordata; class Actinopteri; order Gonorynchiformes; family Chanidae; genus Chanos; species Chanos chanos. The sequence goes on from NC_044507.1 coordinate 13,413,663, forward strand.
GTAGCTCAAAGAACATTTCATTGTCTACAGTTCGATTTGTTCTCGACTGCTTCCTCTCTGTAGACTGCCTTTAATTCACATAATTGTGGCATTTCTATACCAGAGTCAAGTCTCCTTTTTCTGACATCTGCAAATTAGCCACAATTTGTGTCATCGACTTAATCAAGTTGTCAAACTGATCACGTAACAGACTTAAATAACACTGCATCTATGTCACTGGACTTTGGCCCTTCACTGCTAACTTTCCCAGATAAGTATAGGCCTACACTAATTTTGTGCTGAATATTAGAACTCTTGACATGTGCTTTACACTTTGTTCATGTACTTCTTTACAATACAATTTCCAGGGGAAAGGGGAAGTGGAACAATTCTAAGGGTAACTAAAATTTTGCGTTGCTAAGAAGATACACTCCCAGTAGTCATATCAATAATAAGGAAGGGGCATTTGACTGCAGCATTCAGAAGACATCATACAAAAATTTTAAGGCTGTTAGGCGTGTCTGAGATTATATGTCTTTGTCTTTAATTTGAGTTGCAACAAATTCTACCACAATGAACTTGGTCTGGGATCAACATTCAAGTGCCCGAACAAATTTCTTAAGAATGGCATCAAATGGCAATCTAAAGGGGCATGTACAAATCTTTCCATCTCTTTGTTTTCTCCTAGTTTGAGTAGGTGTTTCATATAGAAACTGGGGGAAAATTGATCATTTCCAGTCTTAGGCCACAAACACATCTTGTTTTGTCTTTAATTCAATTTCTTTCCAAACTTAAGTGTAAGCCAATACTAAACTTAGAATCCACCGTTTATAAGGCTCTTAGAATTTGGGGATTTTGTGTCCTTATAAGAACCCATGCAGTCACCAAGGGGGTCCGAGGAGCATACTTTCAGACCGCTCTGGTCTCAGACAAGGAATATGGATTGATTTCTCTGAGTTGCATTCCTCCATTTTTCTGAAGGGCAGCAATTCATTCCTTAAATACCTCAATGGTTTGGCCAGACCTCTCGGTCCATTTCTATGGATCAATGCCAGGAATAATTCACATCCACTCTCTGCAAAACATACTCCATCTAAGCTCTCACCGACTCTAAAGGTGCAAAGGTCATAAACCTTTAGCGACAACAAGATATAAATATGACAAAGGCATATTATCCAGGGAGCAAAAGTGCTGTTAAAAATGCAAAATGTAACCTCACTGAACTTCCCTATTGGAACATTGTGTATCTCTGGCTGTTATAAAAAAAACCTGTTGGTTTGCATAATTTTTTTTTTCCGCAGGTTTCCAGCAAGGTGAATGTTCTGTGTATATGTTCCATTATTTGACTGTGCTCAAGTGAAAGTTAAACTAACAAGTATCAGTACGCAATAGAAAGAACCGTATCAGGAAGGCACTACAGCCTCAAGAGTTATTTACAGGAACAAAATATGATTTTGCATTAGGTTTCACATGACACCATTTTAAATAATACGTCATGTGTGACATCATTTGTCGGTGTCACTGAATGACAGGAAACATATTATAATAGGTGAAATGACACCACACTTACATCCTGTACAGAGACTGTCGTTAAAGCAGAGTAGTGTGGCATTCTAACTAAGTATCGCAGTAATCCATCACAAACTATTTAAGTATTTAAGTCAATTGGCTGTAGAAACACTTGATGCTCTGTGTACCTAAACTTGTCTCACAGATATGAGGAAGTGATTTCAGGTCAGTGCAAGGTAAACATCTCAACCAGATCATCCTGTTCCTGAGCAGCAAGGGGTCCTTACTAATGATGTCATTGTGGATTGTTATCTCATTCAACTCATGCAAAAGAACTTCCTTAATCTAAAATAGGTCTTTGTTCTTGCCCAACACTTCAAGGAACTGTCTACACATCTCTGCACACCAACATTCAAAAATGATTGCTATATTTGATTTAGAGCTTCACAACTATAAAGGTAGTCAATCAGTGAAAACTCCACTTGTGCAGGTCATTGTGGACTTGTGAATGAAACAAACAATAATATGTAACATAAAAGAAAAATCAGTCTGTTTCCAGTACGGCTGTAGAATGCTGACATTTCGTTTGATTTCTTTGATTGAAGGTCTTTCAGCAGAATGCATTCAACATTTTTGTAACTTATTTACTAAACCTTTTACTAAAGCTTCCTGGGCTTCGTGGTTATGAAAAGGGTATAAAAGCTTTTAAAATGAAAAGAAATTACAGCTCTACGATTTAAAACACTACAACAGTGTTAACTATTACAGAAAGGTTCTGTAGAAAGGTTAAGGTTTGGATCAAAAGTTGTATAGAAAATTATTTCTCTCTCTTTTATTTTACTCCAATTGTATAAAGCTATTAATGAACCTCTCTCTTTTCAGTTCACCTAACACACAACATGTGTCACACAAGAATGCAGAACAGGCAGTGTGAATTATGCAGCCAGCACATTAGATCTATAGTTAGATTTTGAATGGAAGTTTAAAATGAACTGAAAATTGGCTAAAGTTAAGAACATTTAAAAATACCCGATGACTCATTGAAGTTCTCCTACATTAGATTTATTATTTGGACAGCTGCATGTTCTGACACTACTGCATGTATAAGTTTGATATTCAGATGAGCCCGTTTGTGGTGTGCATTTGAATACCATAAAATGTACCGTACCTGTGACTGTGATCAATGCTTAAATTATGATGTGGCAAATCTAGGCTGGGAATAGCAAGTAGGAAGGAAGTCTATTGAGGCAAAAGTTTTATTGGTAATATCAATTCAGGCCTTAAAGATTTTAGAGAGAATCTATGCAAACAGAGAGCAAGGGAATTCAGCAAAATTTTACTTTAAACTGACACACGATGAAACTGTGCATAAAGATATCACTTTACGGGTAAAGATGTTTATTTTTCTTTATGAGAATGTTTTAGGAAGTCGTTTTGTTTTTGTTTTTGTTTTTGTTTTTGTTTTACACACCCTCAAGCTTCTTCTGAAGCTTAAAAAAGGCATGCTGTTCCTATTGGCATTTGATCTTTAATGAATTAAAGGTATCTTAGTCTACAAGACAATGTATCCTGCCCTTTATTTTTGGATGGAAATTGTGTCTATTTTCCGAGGGTGTCCAAACAAAAATATATTATTTAGCGATTGCTCCTAATTAGCATAAAATAACGCTATGTAAACACATTTTGCCCCCGTAGTCTCCTTGCAAAAGTAGCTGAGCCAAATGAAGCCACAGGCAAAACGAGCGTTTGCCAATCGTTCTGCTGCCCACCGACTCCTGGTTTCGGAAGCCCACTGTACGCCAACGCCCTCTTCTTGATCTAATGGGAGTTGCAAGTTTCTAGTATTTCAGTCTGGACTGTATTTGTGGCTCTTTTCATGTCACAATCGTTGCCTGTATGTAGACTCAGCCAATCTCCTCTCTCTGACGCTAGCGAGGCAGGATTCAGAGAGGCATGATCATAAAATCTAACGCACTCACTCCGAGAGAACCTTAGTCCGACTCGGCTGAACGAAGCGACGCAAACACGGCGCAAGTGTGCCAGAAGATCTACACCTGTCAAACACTTCTGTTTCGTGGTTTTGGTGGACTCAGTCTGTGGTGTGACGGGTTACATTATTACTCACCTGTAATTTTTTCTCTTCTGCGCTTCAGAGATTGTTTCGATTTCACTAATCGCGGATATTTTTCAATGCAGTTTCTCAGCTCATCTCTCGCGCGTTCACTTGCTTTAATGAGACTTTATGAATTCATATTCTACGCATAAATATTTTCAAAGACATTGAACGTTACGGAAACATCTGCGCTATAGAGCGCACGGAAGAATGGACTGGGCAGATACTGTTGTCGGTAACAGCTACAGTGCTATCCTGAAGATGGACCACAGCTGAAACATCGTATATTGTTATCTTATCTTCAGCGCATGACACCCAGCAATGCCAATAAGACAAAAAGATTATATGAACCATCTGTGACAACAATACGAGCTGAGTGCAAAATGAAGAATTTTGTTTTCTGAATATGGAGTTCCTGACTTAACACGGATTACATCTGAAATGAACACTCATTTTCTTCGTAGAAACACCGTATGGTGTTTTTTGCGTTACATATCGAATTCAGCATCTTTAAATTTTATGGTGTTGTAGTACTTTTAGCTTAGTTAAAACTGAACAAATTGAAGGCGCTACTAATCGGAATGATAAAGATGATACTGTTCCGCAAATTTCGCGTACTGATTCTCATGGTTTTTCTCGTTGCGTGCACCATGCATATTATGATTGACTTGTTACCAAAACTAGAGAAACGAGCTACTGGTCCTAACTCTGGTAACGGAGGCTGCTCATGCTCTCACAACCCCAGCGAAGAGCCTCGGAACTGGGCGAAACAGCGAGCAAGGTCGGCAGCAGAACCGGGTTGGCCTAATAAGCACACTTTAAGAATACTGCAAGATTTCAGCAATGAGCCGAATTCAAATCTCTCCTCTCATTCTCTGGAAAAGGTCATCAATACGGGTGACAAAGCCGAGTCGTTTAAGCGAATAAAACAATTTGCACCCAACGCCGATGGTCAGAAAACCCTCATTAAGGATACGAGGGACGGCAGAACACAACCTGTTCAAACTGTTTCCAGACTGTCGGCTCTATTCGAGCATCCCTTATACAAAACAGATCTGCCGCCGCTTACAGATGATGATACCTTGTTCAACGTCAATACTGACATTAGATTCTACCCCAAAGCAGCGGGGAATCAAGAATGGTAAGTCGTTGGACATCACATAATCAAAAGAGTCTATCATTAATGATCAGACGTTTGGATAAAGAAATTTCAGTGCACTGTCTTCCATGTAGTCATTAAAACGCTATAATGGAAGCGTTCTCTCGTCATTGCACTAATTGTTTCTTCAGTGTACAAAAAACTGCTTTGTCTCTGAAGTCACATCACTACCATGTGGTGCTCTCCCTAGTGCCAGTTACATTAGCGTTAAATCTCTGTCCGTGCCATGCCCTTTGTTACCCTTGTCTCATTCATTTCCAGTTTTAGTTCTAAGTGTTTTATTTCAGAAAAATGATCATCTTATCTCAGACCCATAACATCTGCCTTTCACTAACATGAACTGTCTTTTATTGGAAAACTGGAAAATAGGTTATCCACTGGAATCGTATTAGATCTTTATCCAAAATCGACTTGGTATATCGTGAGATTCCTTGCTGCTGTGTGACCAATTAATGATACTTTTAATAACAGGATTAGTTCATTTGTTTCTACATAGAGCTCCCTAAAAATGTTGATTTTTCGTTATCTTTTACTTGTTTACGTCGGTGTGGGGATGTCAGCTCAGACTTCATTACAGTAAGTTATGTTCTTCAGGAGTTATTGTAAGGAGTAAACCCTGAGTGGGAATATGACAGTGAAACTGAGTAATATTAATAATACTTAGAAATGATGATACTTTGGAAATGATCTTGTTTGTCTGGACTTGGACATTGGTTTCTTTAGGTGTTCACTGATGCATACTGTGTCAGAATCAATGAAGGGTAAATCATGACTGCTATAGGATATAAGTGGTTTTGTGAAATTCTCAGTTTGGTTGGAGTTCATGTGATATGTTATAGTGTCCATACTCTGTCTTATGTTAATAATCTAAACATCTGGGGGGGGGGTTTATAATGTCCTCCCCGCTTTCACTGCCTTTCATTCTCCCACTAGTTTGATCAAGAAAGATAAGAAAGGATTGGTTATCAACATTTCATTCCATTTTTAATCATTACATTGTTATTCCATACATTATTTTATTAACTGTGTTGCTTTTGAATGGACAATTCGACAGCAAGTCTTCAACTCAAATTTCAGTTAATGTCATTAAACCCCATAATAAACAGTTCGAAACAGTGACTCCAGGTGTTAAATGTGGTGTTAGTGTCATGTAAGCAAATGGAAAGAAAACTGAAGAAAATATAAAACAGAATTAACTGAGGTTCCCTAATTTATTAGGGTTAGCAGAGCTTTTGTTAAAAATCCTATCTTCATGTGTTTCAGTCATTGTGAAATAAGTAGAGTTTGTGTTATGTGTTGTTGCCAATGTATTTTTTCTTGATGTATTTCATTCCTTTTTTCTTAATTTATACAAAGAAAAGTAGATTTGTACAGTAAAGTTGAAATGTCAGCTAACTGATTATTGCTGTATATCCATGTATTTGTGCTCTTATGTTGACATTGCAGAGGACTAGTACTGATCCAGATTAATGGATTTCAAGGTTATTTAGAATAATACAGGAGTCGTTTTGCCTGGTTGGCATGTAGTTTGTACACTGGTACTCCTTTTTCTGGATGCCTGTAGTTGGTTCAATATGTTGAGGAAGAGAGAGTTTGAAAAAAGAAACAAACCTTTACCAATTCAACGAAGCACATACTGAATGATCCTCAGAGACTAAATATAAGCCAAATGCCCAATATTACCACCTTTTTAACTGGGACGTGTTGACTGAAAAACATATGAATCTGATTAGACTAAATAAATGTTCCAATTAAAGAACTTAAAGCTTTTGCTTTAAGTAGAATTTAGTTCTATTTAGTTCTCTAAGTTTGCTCTGAGAAGTTCTGGGGAAATACTAATGTCTTTGTGTCGTCTGCCAACAGGCACAATGAAGGGAATGAGGAAGACGAAGAGTATAATCCGACCGGGGAGGCCACAGCTGAGTCATACCCAAACTGGTTACGTTTCCACATCGGAATAACCCGCTATGAACTCTACTCTCGTCACAACCCTGTCATAGACGCTCTACTCAAAGACCTTGTTTCTCAGAGTATCACCAGTGTAGGTGAGTCTGTCAAGTCCTCGTGAGAGGGCTGGCATGGACCTTTCATCTGTTTTGTCTCACTGATAAATTTCATTTGTTGTCCCAAAGCGATTATAACAAGTGGTGTTCAGATGTTATTGCCATAGAATTCACCAACTAGGTCACAGTTCAAAACCATGTGAAGAGCTATGAATTGTCAGGCTGCAGGCCGTGTGCACATGTATGTGTGTGTGTGTGTGTGTGTGTGTGTGTGTGTGTGTGTGTGTGTGTCTGTGTGTGTGTGTGTGTGTGTGTGTGTGTGTGTGTATGTAGTATAGTGTACCTTTGTGCAGAGGCGTGATGCAGGTTGTGTTCTAGCGAGTTAGCAGAATCAGCAGAAAACACATACGGTCTTTCTTTTAAGTCCTCAGGAACTAGTGATTGATAGAACCTAATCATTCACTCTCAGCAGTACTCATATCCTCATATTCCATCTGTTACGTGAAGGTGTCCAAGTCATTCCAGTGTAGTTTACATCACACGGCTGCCTCAAAACCCCAATAGATTCTTCATGTCAGGTGAACCTTAAAACAAAGCAAAGCAACATGCAGCATGTCATATCAGTACATGCTCTGACAGTCAAATACAACAGCAGTTTCCAGATGTACAGATATTAGGAATGCTTCAGATTAAATGTTTTACTACTTGGAAAACCCTGATGAATGAGCAGAATCTATTAGATTGTCTTTAATACAGATGAAACTAAAACCCTGAGAAGGAAAGCACATTATTACTTCTCCAGGAAATACATTGTTCTCTCTGTACACACAGATTTACGGGCTGCAGGACTGGATTTTCTGGATTCTACTGCACTGCGCTAGTCAGAATCTAAAGATCACTCTAAAACCATCCCTGCTAGGGCAGTGCTGCCTTATTGTGGCAAACAGGCAGGAACGTGTGCCTAACACTAAAGGACGAGTGCAGCCACACAAGACTGAAGTTTGATGGATCTTTGGCTGTGTTTGTTATTAGGCTTGAGTTAATGCTCCATTATAGATGGACAAATCCCCTGAAAGCCTGTCCATTATGACTCAACACACACACACACACACACAGTATAGGGCATGGTCCCTCCTTTTTTGAGAACTTAATCAAGGAGAGAGAGCGTGAGTGTGACAGATTTCCGATTCGGCCCCTAATGAAAGGGGGCTTTGTCCAGAATATGTTTCCACTGTTATCTCTTTCAAAAACAGTCGGCTTGACTGAGCAACATCTTACCTGTGACTTCATTCATTCCATTCCGTTCATTCACTGTATCCTCTCGGAGATTTGCTCAGTTTCCTAACTTGAAAAAAAAAATCTCAAATATTATCTACAGTTGATGAGAGAGCAGATATTTATACACACATAACATTTCTCAGGTCACCCAGATAACATTTGTACTTAGTGTATGTGTTTGTATGTTTGACTTTAATGGCTCTCCTCTCTTTAGATGTAATATTTCACTAAAGTAAATGTTGTGATGAATGTACTTGTACAGAAGGATCTTCACAGAGGAAGATTTAACTTCTATTCTCTTGCAAATCACAAAGCTCAGTTATCAAATACCACTTATCAGATGTTTCCAGGACTACGGCAGCTAAGCAGATTTTATATTTGTTTACTGTGGGTCTCATTACAAAGGCCTCATCCAAAATATTTTAAGGCTCATAGACAACAGATGGTTGTTCAAGTATTCAGAGAGATTTATTATTCTTTTGTCCAGCAATGCATGATATTTCACTTTACATATTGCCAGAAGAAAAAACAAATAATCACAGTAAATTAAACATTTCATCATTTTACACTGTGTTGTGTGCTTTCTTGTACACTAATTAGCCAGACTGAAGCATTTGGGATAACTCCCGGACAAGAGGGTGTGTGATCTGTGTAAACTGTGCGTGTGCACGCGTGCGTGCGTGCATGCATACAGGCTTCTGTGCATGTGTGCAAAGTAGAGACAGAGAGAGAGAGAGAGAGAGAGAGAGAGAGAGAGAGAGAGAGAGACTGTTCCTATGCTAGAGAAACATCTGAGTTACTTTGCAAATTTCTTAGTTAAAAGAAGTCAAGGCTTTCCAGGGAGGATAATCCTCATCTTTTTTTTCCTCTCTATTGAACATCCTGATTCCTTGACAGTATATTTATTTAGGTTATCCAGCTAAATGAGAAATTTTGCTTTGAGAAGTATCCCTTCATGTGTCGTTAAGAGTAAAAATGATTCTCTTTCTGTTTCACACAGCTATGAAGTCAGGTGGAACTCAGCTGAAACTCATCATGACCTTCCAAAACTATGGACAGGCTCTGTTTAAGCCCATGAAGTGAGTACCTCAACAAGTTTTCTACATGCTGAAACATTGCTCCACTGGAACACAAGCAGCACTATATTAAACAACCCATCCCAAACTCTAGACTGAATTCACAGTCCATGAGACGCTTAGTGTTGTTTTTTCTTTTTGATAAACCAAGTGAAGTGTATTTAATTACAGCAAGTGTTTTAGCTTAGGCCCTCTTAAAAGACTCTCGGCTGAAGTTTAGAAAAGATTCTTTTACGCTAACAGAATTCACAGTTGAGAGAGCCTTGTTGTGTGTAGAAGAGCCATAACGTCTCTGTGATGGTTTCTGGAGAGTAATGATCAGTCTGTGTTTAATTAACATAGCTGGGCTTACACGTTAATTAAAAAGACAGAGGAGCTGCCACCAGCTCTTGGGGATATTTTTCCAGCAGCACAGTGCATAAAACCAGGTTGAATAGTTTTGCCTGACTTATTTCTGCTGATAAAACAATGTCTGTTCGTCCTGCCATGCTTGCGATCAAATAATTGCTCATAAATGTTTGATTGCTTTTATGCAAAGGATGTTGGCTCTTTATATTTGACTGCACTTCGTCAAAGTCATTGGACCATCACAGGTTGTGCGTGGGTTTTTTTGTTTTGTTTTATTATGTGGGAGTATATTGACAGATAAAAGCAAGTCAAGTAATATGTGATATGATGAAGTTGATTACCTGGTCTTTGTGTTCATAGTCATTCTGAACCTCAAGCACAAACCAAAAAAAACCCCCAAAAAAACCTTTTACCATGACTTATCATTCAATGATTAATTTTGTGGTTGCTCTGGCTCTTCCTATATGCACTGAGCTGTTGTATTGGTATATCTTCTCCTGTAAATCACAGGTACTGCTAAGACCTTGATGCTGCTCGTTGAGCTTATTAACTTGACTGATGCTGTTGCTCTGCTGTGTTTTGCTCTGATTCTGTAATCATCTGTATGTTAGATGTGCAGAACTAAAGTCAGACCATTCCGCAATAAAGGCACAGATAATAAATCCCACTTTCGGTGCGGCTCACTGGGACTCTGATCAAGGACGAGGGCCGGCCTTTTTTCAGGCAGGTCAATATGTTTTAGCTCTGTCTCTTAATCAGCGGAAGACAGGAGAAACAAAAAGGCAGATTTGGAAGTTTTTGGACATCGCTTTATGTCTGTCTGGGGCGTACAGAATCGTTGAGTGCCTAATTATGTGAGTGATATGAAATTACATGGATAAACCACTGGTGTTTTTCTATTACTCGGCACAAGCATTACCATAAAACAGGATGTCAAAAGTATAATCATGGCAGGTCTCATTAATTTAAGCATTGCATCAACCATTGTTACAGCCTTAACAATCTACCTAATGGTTTACTGTCATCTTTACGCACACAACACAACAGAGCTCTGCCTCAAGTCATTTTTGGAGACACAAAAATCCAGAACAATTGCTCCATCCAGGGCCCCAGATCCGTCCTTTTGGTTTTGCTGGCTGATTCTGATAAGGATTTGAGGAGTTCTTATAGCCTTGAATAAAGCCTGCCACCCCTGCCCGCCCTTATCCCGTCAAATGCTGTCAGACTACTGCTCACCTGCACATGTGAGACCATACTGTGCATCAAAGCCTCTTTTGATGTGCTGTTCTCTCTGAGCTGAATGCAGATCTCGGTGTCTGCACAAGCACTTAATGCTAACAACTCCAACACCTGCTGTTCCACGGCGTCACAAACCAGCTGGCGCGTGCAGCGGTGAGACGGAGACGCCTGGGCTCTAGGTGTGGATGTGAAGCGTCGAATCTCACCGCGTGAGAGAGAGAGGGTATTTTTCCCATCTTTCAAAGCCGCGATAGCAAAACAGACATGGGGACGGTGGAAGGCGTTCAGTCGAGGGTCTAATCATTCGACCGCGCCGTGCTTAGCGCGGGTTTCACTGGGCCGAAAGGCGGGGAGTGAGGAGAAAATGAGGGAGAGAGGGAGTGAGGGAAAAAAGAGAGAGCAGAGAGTGTGTGAGTGGAGGAGGGAATGGTTTGGCATAGCCTCGTGTTTGTAATTTGGAACCTCTTGCCAAAACTGTGTATGGTGTTCTATCAACACAGTCCAGTGATCCACCAGAGTGTGTGCGCGTGTGCGTGTGTGTGTGTGTGTGTGTACACCACACTATGATGTAGACCTCTCTTTGGCAGACCTATTTGCTCCAGAGATAGACTCAGCATGGTTGGATGATGTGCAGCGCGGCTCAGTTTCGTGCCAAGCTAATTGGAAATGTGTCTGCACAGACAAAAACTTTTCGCGAACTGAGCAAAAAAATGTGTTGTGTCCTTAAGCTCACAGAGCCAAGTTTGAGTTTTTCCCTTCTTTGATGTTAATGATTTTCTCTCCCAGCTTAAAATGGATGCAACACTGCTAAAATCAGCTTTGATATAGTACATCTTCTAGAGCAGAGTGGAGGGAGTTTATTTTCCCTCTAGATGCTGTGTACATGATTATACATAAATAGAATGAATCTTGCTTTCACCCAGAGCTGTGAAAGACACTGTGTGTGTGTGTGTTGTGTGTGTGTGTGTTTGTGTGTCTGTGTGTGTGTGTGTGTGTCTGTACGTGATATACTGTAGTAACTGTATGAGAAAAAAATATGGTGACAGCCTCTATCCGTCTCCACGCTGGCAAAATAGCCATGTGTGACAGTGGCTTCTTCACTGTTTGCTGAGAGATGTCTATTTTCCTGTTGGCTGTTTTCTCACATATATGAGATGACTACATGTTGAGAAGAGGAAATGAAAGTTTGGGAGTGTGGACTCTGAACTATCGAAGTCAGGGACAGGCAGACTCATGTTTAGAGTGTTATTTTAGAGAGAAAGAGACAGAGAGAGAGAGATTAAGTTGCATCTTTGTACTTTAGTGAGAGTGAGTAGAGAATGTTCATACATGGCATTAAGTCATTAACACAGAATCCAATCATCAGTGTGGAATCTGTAAACTCTTTTTTAAACTTATGCTAATTATGCAGAGTTAATGAGATCTAGTAATTATGGTGTTCAAGAATACACACATCATGATGAAAAAAAAACCCTCAGATCTGTGTGTTTGCTCTTCAGTTTGTTAACTATGTGTCTGAGCTTTCATGGTAACATCATTTTTATTTTAGTACGTATTATGTACTAACCTGTTCAGCAGAGAGCATTGCTCACATGTGAGCGTTTCCTATGCATTCCATACAATCATTAAGCACTTATTAAGTATATTTTATTTGTTTTGTCTTTTCTTTGTTTATTTTTATTTTTGAATGTTGAAATTAAAATGAAAAATTTGTTATGCTGGGTAATATGGCCCTGCGACCCTGTTTAGGATAAGCGGCTTAGATAATGAGTGAGTGAGTGAGTGGATAATATGGTCAGTGATGGACTGATGAATGTCTAGCATTTGTAGCATTTCAGAGTTCTACTTCAGTCTCATTTTAGTAACTGCATCCAAAGTCACATTATGTCAATTCACGTAGGAGTGGCCAAAAAGAACAAAGAAAAATAATCATTTTACATCTAAAACATCTAAAAATTGTATCCAAAAATGGTTGGAAAAAATTACATTTGAAAGAGCTGTACTGGATGAGCATGCTTGAGGGACTTTAACCGTTTAAAAAAAAAAACTTGATTAGTAGCTTGTTAAAAGATTTTTTCAAAATTCAGGAATTTATTCGGTACCCTACTGGCAGTAGACACATCAGAGCGTAAATTATTTCCAAACCCTGCGTTCTACAGCTGCTGCTATGTTTAATCTGCGCTCTATTTTGAAGACATAATGATATTTGATCAATGAAACATTTTTCCTGAGTGAAAAAGTTAACATCATTGGAAATACTCACAAAATTATGATTTTTGACAGCAGAAATATTCCAATAAGTCTCCTTTAAATTGTGTATTAAGGAGGTTGCTATCGAGAGAGAGAGGGAGAACTGTTGGTGTTCCGTCATTAGTGGAGCTGCTGATTGAAATCCACACTGTACAGGGATTACAGCTCCTCAGCTTAAGAATATACAATCCAGCTGCCGAGATTGAGGATGATCCAAACAAATCCAAATTCCACACAAGCATTGGCAAATCACTATGGGAAAAGAGCATAGTCCCTAGAATGAACAGCTATCCCACCGATTGACACAGTTTTTTTTCCTGATGTTTGAGTCCCCCTTTTGCCTTCACATTTGAATGATAAGGACTTGCTTACTGCCTTGCACTGGCATTTTGAAATCCTTGAGACAGATCTACACCCATAAATGTGTAAATTGCAGTCCATTTTTCAGGCCCTCTCTCTCTGTCGCACTCTCTCTCTCTCACTCTCTCTCTCTCTCTCTCTCTCTCTCTCACTCTCTCTCTCACTCTCTGTCTCTCTGAGGGCCCCTCGGGAGCAGAATAAGAGCGCCATTAATTCATGCAACTCAGAGATTGCCGACTGCTTTTCGCCAGCGAGCAGTGAATCAACATGTCAGACCATATAGTCTTCTTCAGTCCTGGCAGCTGTTTCCACAGCTGCATGGCTTACCAGACTGCTTCAGGATGTGCAGGGGGATTTTTTTTTTTTTTTTTGAAAAGGAAAAACCCAGACCAGACCTCACTAAAAAGAGCCAAAAACTCCACTTGAGCTTGTCTTAGTGCAGAGGTCAAAGCCTGGTGTTGTGTTTGCCCCCAAAAAGTGTGCCTTGTTAATCCTTCCCCAATAGCAGTTGTTTGCGGCGGCTGATGGTGTGATGCCCGCCTAAGTGCTCTCCCCCTGTCACTCTGAGTAGAGTCAGATTTCACAGTGCGTTCCTCTGCAGAGACACGCTGACTCGCTCCGTGCCAGGAAACTAGGCCGCGCACGATAGCTTGTCTTAGTGCATCAGCCATCAATTTGTTAGGTCTGAGTGTGCTGTCGATGCCTTTTAGACAAGTACACAAGGTTCTTCCAAACTCTCAGTACATGTAAGTAGGATATAATGAAGACTCCTCAGGTAAGAACAAGCTGACTTGGAAACATTCTGGATAATTTATACCGAATTGGGGGAATATTAGATTCTCTGAGGATCTGTCTTATTAACTGTGTCATGCTCTACACCAGTTATTTTCCTTTTCGCAGTTTCCTAGACAGTATATTGAGCTTGTTGCCTTTCCCACACACTGAAAGACTGAAATGTGTCAGGAAGCAGAAAATACATTTCCTTTCAGAGTATAGTGAAATTCTCCACCTGACCCAGCCCCTCCACCCCCCCACCACCACCACCCTCTTTTCCCATCCACCACAGTGGCACAGGGCATATGTAATGCTTTTGAAGACATCTGTTCCCCAGCTCAGTCTTAAACGAACACAGTTCTGCTGCTGCTTCCTGGCTCTGTACAAGGCTTCTTTTTTTTTTTTTTTTATTTGGCTCTTAAGCTGTCGAGTAGTCAAAACACATTCTGATAACAACTTCACATTCTCCTGCAAGCATACGTTCTTTGTCTCAGCACGACTATCTCTGTCTCTCTCTCTCTCTCTCTCTCTCTCTCTCTCCCCCCTCTCTCTTTCTGTCTGACTCTTTCTCTCTGACTCTCTCTCTCTTTTCGGCTGCCATCTCTCAAATGCTGAATAGTATATGACAAAGGGAAATGTATGTCAAGAGCAATCAATGAAGTGCTGTGGTAAAATTGCTGGAATTTCCCTCAGAAAAGTAAGGCCTAAATGATTATTGGAACATTAAAGCAGTAACATGTAGCTATAGGACAAAGAGTCACAGATATATTTCCTTCCCTTCATAAAGCTAGTCCTGAGAGTTAAAAAAAAGAGACATTGACTGTTACATTGGTAAACAATCAGGAATATTGATTAGTTCACTTTTATTGATTCGCAGTTGACGTCAGTGAGTCATGTGATAGTAATCACTTGAGCGAAGATTGCCAAAAGTGGCTATTCATGAGTGATCATTTACATCATCATGTCACATGTTCTCTCCCTGCACCACCAAAAATGAAAATGCTGCTTGCTGTGGTTTTACTCATCCATCTCGCGTTCTGTTTGCATGTCTTTGTTTGTTGTTCCTTCCCCGAATTGAAGAGGTGGAAAGAAAAGCCCTAAAGTATCTTGTTCCTGTGTGCCAAGTTTGTTAATATGTCAAATCAAATAACCTCTTAAAAATGGAAAGCAAGAGTTTCTTACTCTCACTGTCTCACAGAGACAGTGTTTTTTCCAGTGGCTGTTTCAGACGGTCAAAACAAATGGCCATCCCTAAAGTCTGATAAATCTGTGGTCTCTCACCGGAGATGTGAACACCTCCTTTATTCACACATAACCTTGTCTTCTTTATGCACAAACATGGCCAGTTCTTGTGGAATGACAATTCAATAGAGGCATAGAGAAATTCCTGATAACATTTGCATTCTTGCTTTTCAATATTGCATTCCATAAAAAATACATCTTGAGCTACACATTTACAACCTTGCTGTGAAAAAAAAAATTTAAAAAAAAAAAGAAAGAAAAAACGAAAGAAAGAAAGAAAAGAAAAGAAAAAAATTAAAACAAACTGCTTAGTGATAGAACATCAATTCTCGCAGTGCCGTATTTAAGCGAGAAAATCACAAACAGTAATTGCCAACTAATTGAACCAAGGGATTTAATGTCCGTGATTACAGCACACTGTTTTTGCAATTAATCATGCATAGGTGCAGAACATCTTAACACAAGTCAAATCATTCTAATGGTCTACCACTTTAGATATTCGCCACAGACTGAGGCTGTCTAATCATTTTAGCTGTTATGGCTGAATAAGTTTAAATTAGACTGGAAAGAATCAGACAGGATAGACCAAAGAAGGGGATTTCAACCGTCCACTTTGTGATCATTTAATCAACAATGTGGAGACAGCTTTCATTAAAATCCCTGTCTACATTTATAGTTAAAAAGAAAAAAGAAAAAAAAAGAAAGAAAAAAAGAAATTTGTAATGCCTGCATATCTTTTCTTATGCGCCAGCAGGGAAATTTGCTTGGGTAACCATGATTGGTAACTACACAAACAACACACACAAAGAGATAAGCACCTGCCTTAGAGGTTTTCCTTGATAATAGATAAAAGGTAAATAGTTCCTTTGTGGAAGGGCAAAACTTCTCAAAGTCATCTTATTACAGGGTGACATTTACACTGCTGGTAAGACCCTTAGTAAGGAAAAGTATAAAAGCAATCATTATTTTACCCCTACAGGACACCCTCTTGTTAACTTTGCTAAAGACAGGATGTAGGTGGGTCTTTGATTAACAGGTTGTGTATCAGTAGGTCAGGGCAGAGGGAATATGATCTGAGAGCCTACCTTTTTCACCCTCTTTCCTTTGGATCAGGCAAGAGTTCACACAGAGGAGACTCTGTGTAGTTATTCTCCTGAACATTTGGCCATTGTCTGTGGAGTGACCAGCTGTGCTCAGGGAACAGATGACTGGACACAGGAGAAGGATGCACACCATGCATCAGCTTTACTACACACAAGGCAATACCATGGCAACGCACTATCAAAGCATTGTCATCCCCCTCCCCGATACCCCACCCGTAATCAACAAAACCCGTATCACATTACCACAGTACCCAGGAATACCACTGTATTCTCTGTTAAAAGTGCAGTCTTAAAATAACTACAATACTCAATACTACACTAAAACCCAAAATGCAATCCTCAGTATTGTTACTGGGCACACTGCTCAATACCACTAGATCCATCAATGACTTGTAATACTCTTTCACTTAGTCAATAGTATTGCAATGTGTGTGGTCTCTGCGTAGTCTTTGTTTGCCGGTATACGGCAATGGATCACAATGATACATGGCTAGTTATGTCGTTTATGTCATTCTTCTTAATCTCAGAGAAAACCACAGACCACACTGCGGTTCAACTTGTTCAGTGGTAGTGTTATGCATTGTAATGATGCATGGCTAGTTATATAGTTGAGCTTTGCTATCTTCAATAAGTACCACAGTCCTCCACACTGCTCAGCTTGGGGTCTAGTCATTACGATGACACTCAGCTAGCTTCGGCTAGAGTGCCAAATTGCCTTTATTTGTGGACAATTTTCTGCTCTGAAGCAATTGTCAGCAGGTTCTTCCAAGCACACTGCGCTGTTCCCATAATTGAGGCAAAATCTTTTTTTCTTTTTTTTTTTGCCTTCAAGCAAACATTGAAAGGAGAGAGTCTTGTTTCAAAAGAAGGAATAAAAGGGCCTGCTGAGGTTACTGGACAACCGTACTAACATATCCCATCAGAGACCCATGCAGATCTGGAGGTACTCTGACCTTTTGTGCTTAGTCCACAACAGATTAGTCTCTACTATAGAAAAAAAAAGGGAAAAAAGAAATGCGCTTCGAGTCCCAAATGTGGAAGTCTGTTGTTAAAACTCCACAACCAACAACACTGCCCTCCACATACATTCCAGAAAGAAACTGGGAAGCCACAATCCACTAAGTGATGTTTATGCATTTGTTCTATTTAAGAAGTGGATACCCAGAAACCGTCATTGGTTACGGAAAGGAAAAAACAGGTTTGAAAAAAAAAGAAAACATCACTGTGGGATATAGAAACGCTGTCTCAAAACCTAAAGAATTTTCTCCTAGACTGCGTCCTCTCAAAGGTGACTTGAAGTTCATAGAATGCATCTAACTACATCAACTTTCCATTTATTCATTAAGATGATACTCCGCGCTAAAGGAACTTAAAATGATCACTTTCTGTGGTTGTTGAATCATGTCTCGTTTAACTATGGGGTTGAATGGCACAAGTAACTTAGAGCACATCATGCTTGAGGTTTGAACCCATAACTATGGTTACTAGTCCACTTCCATTATCGTTACCAGATTATTAGTTTCTCCAAACTGAGTGAAGACAAGAGACCTTAGAGATAACTGACAGACCTCACAAATAGGGTTTCTCCCCCACCTTGACAGGCTGGAAAGGCAGTAATTGATGGGCATTGTACAAGGGTTCAAACTGAGCATGTAACTCCTGTGGTTCAGGAAACAGGGGTTGCATGACAACAAAAAGTGTGCATTTCTGAGGTAATTAATAAACACATTCATTAGGAGGCTAAATAAAAGACAACACTCCTATGTCAACTGCAATTCTATTATCACTCATGTGCCCCCAGTAAATGGCATTTTAATGAGACTCATGTTGCATTAATTAGGGGAATAGCAACTGCACACAACCACAGTGTATTCATAGGTTGTTGTTGTTCTGCTCAGCCAAGAGGAGCTCAAATTAAAAACTGAAAGAGCCCTCAATGTTGTTGTGGATCTTTTTTTCTGTTTTTGTGGCTTAGGCTAGATTGTGCAAGTGGATGCAGATGCAGGGAGGAGACGTGCTTTTCTCGGCCTCTGGCACTGGTTTTGGGTTGGCCCAACTGACAGGACCACAACTCCTGCCAGGACCTCGCAATAAGAGGTCGAACTCTGTCTCTTGATAGTACCTAAAGTCCTAGCATCCCTTTGTGGAAGAACTGAGTGTACTGTGAACTCTAACGCTCGTAACTGGTAGAGTGCACAGAGAATAATCAGAACTCCCAATTAGCTCAATGCTAATCGGATTCTGTCAGTGCAGATGTGAATCTGCGCTGTCTCAGGTCTCAAATACTGGCTCAAATGCCCAAGAGATATCCAATTAACTGTAATTTGTTCTATCATCATCCTAATAATTGGGTATTAATCTGTAATCTTCTTCAAGTATTAATTAAGCTTGAGAAAAGCATGAAGCTCTTTGTTTGTTCTGAGTTTGTCCTCTATTTCTGTAGTTGACAAGCAGAAAAGCACCTTTTTGCAATGAAATGGAATTTGTTAAATAGCCTTACCAATAACCCATAGAAGACCAACAGACAGTCTGTAGGTCTGTCACGTATTATAATCAGACATCTCTATGAGGGATAACTGATCATAGTCAAGCTTCATTTGATAATTGTGTACCCTAATAGTTCAGATCCAATTCACCATATTGTTTCCTTGTCTTATTTTAAAGGTAAATCATGTGTCAACTCCGTTCATACATGTACTACTGGATATGTGCCTGTGAAAAGTTCATTTATTCTTATATATTCTTTGTCTTGTTATGCACACACTTGGTCAATACTGTTCAAATGACAGTTCAGTTCAGTGTGGAGACAGGTGTGGAGAAAGTCCTGATAAACTTTGTATTCTTGTTCTTGAATATCCTATTCCACAAGTAAATAGGTTGTTAGGCATACAAACAATTCTGGTTCCCACACAGACTAGTTTTTTTTTTTTGAACAGAAAATGAAATATGTGGCAAATTTTCATACCACGGTCCCAGAATGGTGGTTCGATGTCTCTCAGCCATTGCTGAGTATGTGAGTCAGTCTGTAGGTTAGTCCTGTCCTAAAGGTGGCTATGTGGGCTGGAGCAGACCTTTGAATAATGCAGCATACAGCACCCAGCAGCAGGTGAGGCCTTAGGAGCTTGAGGCATGTTCTTTTATAATGGTTTTGTCAGTTGGTAGGGTGAAAAAAAGATGCTTAGTACAACAGAGACATCTCACCACAAGAAGTGCATTGTAAGTAGTTTTTTTTGTTGTTGTGGTTTTTTTTTTTTTTTTTAGTAATGTTTTTTCACTCGCTTAACAAAAGATGCCAGGAAGATTAGAGAAAACTGTTAGCCTCAGGTGTTTGTCTTTTTTCCCACTGTCCGCAGTAGCCGACAAAGGTCTCAGAGGAACCTTTTGCACATTGTGCAGTTTTGCGACATGTTTCATTCAATTTCCCATCAGCGCTGTGGCTTGTGCTTGTGAATGCTAAACACATCAGCTCAATACAAAAGGCTGATTTTGGATGAGAGCTTGATAAATACCAATTGATTTTGTGTGCTGAGGAAGACACAGGAAAAGTGCTTAAGATCCCTATCGGAGTTAAGAAGCTCAAAGTGCCCCGGCTTCTCCTCATTAATGCTCTGATTACTGCTTTGTGCTCCCCTCTGCCTTTGTTGCTAAAACCTCCGTGTCATGCAAAGCGACCAAATCTGGCGTTTAGCCCCAGAACTAATACTAAAACCCCCTACCCCTAGCACTCCATCTTCTCTCTTCTCTAATGCCAGGAAGGGTTGAATCAAGTGCCTGCCTATGCCTCTCTAAGGAAGATGAATTCTTGTCTATCTCTGTTGCTCATTATTCCTGTAATCAAAGCTCATGTACGCAAATAGAACTGGCTTTGGAGAATAGAAGAATGGCTTGCCTATGGTGCTCCACAATCCTGACTGTGTCTTCATTATCTAGTGACCTTTAATGGCCTGGTCAAGTATCTCCTCAGTGTAAAGCTAAATGGAGAATTGATAGTGCTCATCCATTACTATCTCTCACTGTCTGTTACATCTTTGCCTCTCAGTGCTTTGTCTCATTGTTACTGGAGAGCTGTGTTTTCAGAGACCCTGAGTTCTCCCTCACTCAAAAGAAAGTCCCTTCCAATAATAACAGAGAGGGGGATTATAGGAGAGTGTGTGTGTGTGTGTGTGTGTGTGTGTGTGTGTGTGTGTGTGTGTGTGAATGTTTGTCTGTGAAGCATATATGTGGAGTGAGGTATGTTGCAGAGATGTTTACTCAGGTTTCCTACACACATCAAGTGAAAAGTACTTTAGACAGCAGTTAACTCCTCTGTTTGGTAAACACAAAGTGAAGCATACCCTTAGGTTTGAACTCTCTTTGAACACATCTTTGATCTTTATTTAATGACACATTTTTTACAGTCTCTCACTAAACTACTAAACATTAAGCAAATTGTGCCGTCTTGACTGCTTGTATGATAATCGACATTGCAAACACCCAGGACCTCTCCAGCTATTCCGTGACCAACCTAAATGAATGCCTGACAATAATCTCGGCATTCATCAAATCCTTTGAAACAAAATATGAATCAACGTGACTCTGACCTCTGAGCCTCTGCATGTTAAAATAGAAAGTGACTGTTTCTCAGGGGATTCAGAGCCAGCGTTTTAGTTGTCATGGAAGCGTGTGATAGGAGCTCATCTGTGTGTCACTTCTCGTTCAGGCTTACCTTGCCTCTCAATCGCCAAGTGTGCTGGCAGCTGAATAGAGGAGTAGAATCTCCCTGTGTTGCTTTGCAGCGAATCCTTTTTAAGATGGGGATTATGAATTATATAAAATCCCCTGCTGTAGATACGGCGTTCATCATCTCCTCAGAGCCACGCTGGTTTCCACTGCATTTTTTCTCCGAAGGCGCCATAAAAAACGGATAAGATTGATTATTTTTGTTAAATACCGTAGATAAGTGTTCATGGTACACTACCACAGTAAAACTTTTCTTTGTTACCAAATATTGCTATGATGCTGAAAACAAGATTTGCACACATTGTATTCGAATCATGCAGATCAGTCGCAATGATTATGTTGCCCCAAATATATATAAATATTGTTTTAACGTTGTGTTAATGTTGGGTCCTCCGAAAATAGAAAATATCCTAGACTTCAAATTTAGCTATGTTTTTTTTTGAGACTTTGATGATCTCACTTGTAAACATAGGCCACATTATGTTTGCACAGTCCACTTTTTGGACTTTCTGCCTGATTCTGTGGTGAGTGTGTATTACACCCGTGTTAATTAAACCAACCCCTTAGATCTGTCTCTCTCACAGTGGTCAACCAACAGGAAGTGGCTTCAAGCATATGGGCAGCACTAATCCTTCACTCAGACAGAGCAGCAGGAGCTGTGGCATCGTGGCAGGAGGTCGAGGGTGATGCCACTAGCTATGCATTTGGACCAGCTTTGGTGAACAGTGAGCAGTTCTCAGAATAGCCCACCTTGTTACAGAGGGGACTGTATGCTAAAGCTGGTCACTGTAGCAAGGACAGAAGGGAACAGCAGGAGACAGACTGTGTAAAAAGGCAGCTTGATACAAACTTGGAGAGAATCCACTTTGCTCGCCTGGAGACAGTGTCAATTATAGTCAGAGTGAAAGGTGCAGCGTGAGATGAGGATTCAATCGATGCACTGTAATCTTCCTAGCACCCTGGGGCAATTTTAATTAAAAATCACAATGACCTTTAATTCTCTTAGACCTGAAATATAATTACTGCAGTAATTTGCGCTGTTTTATGTCTTAATATATACATATATTCCAAATAAAGTGACAGTGACAAAACAGAGATGGGAAAACATCCTGATCAGAGTTGCTTCTTGACAGAGGCCTTTTCAGGATCAGATGTTTAATTTGAGTCCCATACGACATTCATCACATCAGCCATAATTAATCAAACATGTATAGCGCTGCATGCGGTCTGACTCATTATGCCACTATTTTGCATACCAAGTCACTAATGTATCAAACTTTTTTCATTATCTAGCAGTTGCACTTGACCTAAAAAGGCTTGTACTACCGCATTTGTTTATCACTATGTATATGGTCTTGGCCAAATGCTCTTTGTGATGTTCCAGCTGTTGTGTATTTGCCAGGGGAACATGGACCTCCTGGCTGTTTCTTTCTCCATATGTATATTACTTAGTGCCTGCAGTAAATTTCTATGTAACTCTGGAAGTCACTATATGGAGTGGGAGATGGTTTAAGGGTATTCATAGATCAAACCACTCCTCTACGATATTCATTGCATTTACCATTCAAATTACATTCACATGCATGTTAAGATGAATATTGTAAAAAATATATATATATATTTTTTTTTTTTCAGAAATTCTTTTTCTTGTGTTAACCACTTCTAAAAATCTTCAAAAAGAAAAAAAACAGCTAGTTATGCACATTATATGCCACATAAAACATGAATAATCCATTTCTTTGCTTAGTTAAACTAATAGGGATTCGAGTGTGGTAATTAAATGCAATCCTGTTGATGAAGGTTTTCTGTGAGTTCAAAAATAGTTTACTGTGACACATTTTTGGGGAAAAAAAATAATAATAAAAGAAGTGGTAAACCAAAGTAGGTTGGGACCCTATAAGCAGATAAAAGTGTATAATATTCTTTCCACAGGCTTATGTAAGCTCCTCCTAAGTCCCCACAAGGCACCAAATGTTTCCTGCTTGCATTTCTTGGGCTCCTTGTTCACTGAGAGACATTATTTCATGAGGGCTGTTTTTTGTTTGCTGCTATTTTTTGCCTCCTCTCAGGACGGATGAAAGCCTGTGCATTGTGGCCTTATTACTTTGTTACCGACCTTCCAGAACCATAAAGCCAATCTCCGAGATGAGAACACCAGCACTGTTCCTGTGTCGAAAAAGGAAGGGAACAAAAATGAGATCTCTTACTGCTGCTGTAAATCATCCAGGAAACAAAAGATCAAACATTAACCCAATCTCCACGCTACATTCAACGCCTCTCCCGGCAGCACGTGCGTTCTGTTATTGTCTGGTGCTGTCTGCATGTGAGTCTATTCTGTAGCCAAGAAAAAGGCCCCAACAGAGGGGGCTGCAAAGCTGGCCAGGATTACATGTAGATGATAGATCCCTGTTTACAGACCTTTCCTGCACCTTTTTTATCTGCCTGGAGGAGCACTGAAAGGATGCCATTACAAGGTCATTCTGCGCAGAGAGACTCAGCTGGTGCGGCTCTCTGTATATTCCAGCGCTCGCTTACAAATGTACGTGTTTCGAGTGTCTATTTCAAGAGGGATGTGAGTTCTAACATTCTTTGGCATTCGTATTGCATTTTTTTTTACTTCACTGAATGCGAACATGTGAAATTGATAGCTTTCGATGTATCTGGCACCTTTGTGAGTCAGGTACTCCGAGGGATCAGAGAGACTTTGAAATAGAGAGTGGGGTCAAGGGGTTTACTCTTTTTGCCTTGGTTTTTATTCTGCGCAGGTTGAAAACAGCTGGAGCTAAGTAAACTATTTGAGCTCTCACAGCTCACCTAGTACTAGCCAAAGTTTGCTCCGCAAGTGCAGTCTTGTCTCACAGATGTTGGGAAACCGTAAAAAGTGTTAAGCCAAGGTTGGAGTCCACTGTTGGAATTTTGGGTACCTTGCCAATTCTCTCTCTATCACTTCTCTCACAGAGCTCACCTAAGGTCACTGAGTTTTTGTTTGTCCCACCAACAGACGTTACCATGCCTTGAAAGTCAAAGCTTTCAACAGTGGTCATCTGGATTTGTTGACATACTGTCATTATTTAGGATTAACATTGCCTTTGTGACCTTGCAAACCCAAAGAAATTCCCGTTGGTCCATATCTATCTGATCTTTGTATTTACTATTTAACTTCTTATTACAAGGTTCCGGCATTGCTACTGAATGCTGCTTTTCTTCTTTGAGTACATGCTGGAATGGGTCTAATCGAACATAATTAATACATGAGTTCACCTGCGTTTTCATGAAAGCTGCACTTGGACTTGTTATTTGTATTTACAGACCCCTTTTTTGACTATTTGAAATTGCCATTTCATACCATCATTAGTCCCCAACACAGTACAAACCAAAGCATGCAAAGCCAGCTGCTGCTTCTTTTCACCAGAGTCTCCATGGAAATACAGCACAGGCAGAGGCCCTGGCCATTGCACCTAGAATCGCTTCCAGCTGTACAGTGGCTTCATTGACACTAGGAGGCGCTGAGGGTCGATGATGAGAAGCATCGTATATCTGCCTGTCCGACTCAGGACATCCAACCCAGCTAGAGATTCAAACTTGAGACTGCGAACTCGGTGTGTAGTGTAAAATCATTCGGATGGCCTGCTCATCACATCTTGCAAAGAAAACAGAAGTGTTTTCCACATTCGTCTGGTTATACTCTGGAGAGCCTCTGCATAGTTGTGCTTTTAGAGAGCTTCTGAGCTACATCTTGTAGCTGTTTGGCTGGTTAGTGGTGTGTTGCTGACAGGCTTAGAGTCAAGCTCTCAGCGTAGTAAACACATCTAATCTTACAGTAACCCCATTAAAGAGACACCACAAAGCAGTATGGTTTTGTCTTTCACTGGCATACCCATTGTATGTTGTTCTTCATGTGGCTGTGCAATAAGTATTGTGTCTCAGAAAACCGTCATATTCAGCCAATCTGGCAGAGAGTGGCCCACATAAGAATGTAGCAATATTTTTAAAGATAAATCCATCAGAAAATCAAAAGACTTCATTTCTCTAGTTGTGCATTTAGTTTGCTTTTGACTCTGTTCTTTCAATGAAGTATCAATTTTGCAAGATATTTGTCATATTTAAGTAGAAAAAGAGAAATCAATTCAGTGCTCGGTAAAAGGTGCATGGTAAAGTTCTGTTTAGAAAAGACCTTCATGTCTACCAGCTCTGCTAGCATTCAAAGGTAAAAAAAAAACAAAAAAAGGGGGTAGATTTTTACACTAAAGATCTGTCTCTCTTTTGATTTGCCAAACCAAAATATTCTCCAAGCTTGTACAACCAACTAAACTGTAAGTGCCAGGTGACGTTTCATCCTTTTATCGCTCTGGGTGGGAATTCTGTCCGTTTCTTTAAACCACACTCATCCCCAAACTCCCGCTTTAGCCCTGGCAGACCACAGATAAGCAGGTTAGAGATCATTGGGTTTCATTACCTTTTGATCCTGATAGATGCCAGGTAATTAAGAAAAATATGCTCTATTCATTGTGTTGCCACAGTGCACCCCCCCTCCGCCCCTCCCCCCGAATGACAAGCACACAACGACCTGTCACATCACAACACATCAGAGATCCAGCGACCGGCCAGGACTTCCTCCCAGACAGGAAATTACAGACAGGGTCACCGTGACCGTGACAACAGCGCTGGCAGTCAGAACGCCTTGAGACGACAGTGCAAGTTAAGCAGATACAAAACACGGGTGAGAGAGCTCCGAGCCATTTCCAGTCCCAGCACAAGGCTGGAAGGAGACGATGTGTCAACAGCTTTTGCTTCGTCACCCTTCTGGTTTTGTCAGTCAGGGCATTAGGGCAATACCACTGCGTTGCTGGGAAATTCAAACAGCAGCAGCTTTTGTCCTAAACTGAATCTTTCTCAGAAGGGTTCTATTCAGTTCGAAATGCTTTCCCTCAATTCGGGATCATCTCTACACGAATCACATTGTGGTTTTCTTTCAGATGTTGTGAATGCTACTTCCATTTTATTCACGTTAAGTAAGGAGACTTAAATCCCTCTCGGGTTTTGTACAACCTTACAGATAATCTTGATCCAATACAGTGTGTATAGTTGTGTGTTGCTTTGAAAGCATGGAATAATAGAACGCCTGGGCCACTTATAGACCTGCCATTGTACAGCAGGTCAAAGCCTGCCATATTGCCTAAGGTGTCAGTGTTGGCTTTTCCTCTCGCCTGAATCAGCGTCACATCTCAGCTCTTGCTCTGCAAATAAAAACCCATTAGTCCCTTTTGATCCAGGAAACTGAACAGATTGTAATGGTAAAAGGGGATTTGTGATGAAAAGCTGGCTTTCCCTGGCCAAATGCCAAAAATAGAAATATATGAAGTAAAAAATCTTTCCATTGTAGTTCTGGCAGTGGTGAAGTTGTCTGGGGAACAGAGAAGGTGTGATGTTCTCAGGTTTAATGGAGAAAAGGGACAGGAAGGGAGGTGGTAGGATGAAAAAGACTGAGTGAAGGAAGATGTTTGGCATGCAGCAGATATTGGCTTCAGTGCGAGAGAATGATGCTTATTACTGACTCTTGATCAGTGAGTGTTGCCAATGAAAAGAGAATGTATGTCTGTTTGGGATGAAATGGATCTTCTCTCTGGCGTCTGTTCTCAACACTAAATATGAGTAAGATTTTAAACCTATAATCACAACGGTAGGTTTACCTAGCCTTTGTTTCTTTCAGATTATAATCAAACACAGCATGAAAGTTATTTAGTGCAAGTGTAGTCAGGTATTTTGACTTAATACGAACCTGAAAACTACCTTAAATAAAAATATTACCTTTTCACATGTGCGTTTCAATTATTTGATCAGCCACTCAACACCTGCTGCCCCAGTGGTAGAGACTTTTGTTCATTCTCTCACCCATATTTGTTCTAAATTTCATAATCTGAAAATAAAGTGGCTGGCTATATGATACATGGCTATATGATACATGATACCAGATACACAATGTTTCTCATTAATATTGAATAGTTAGACTTATTGACGTAAGTTTTACACGTCAACTAATAATTGATCATTTTTAGAGTGCACATTGAATACTGAATACTGTAATCTCCCTCAGATGATTTCATGATGGACATTTATAGCTCAAGGCAGTATGGTTTAAGGGATAAACATGCACAGGCTCAACAAGACGATGCTATGTGCTTTTAATACCTTGCGAATCAATCGTTCTGTCTTTCTGTCTCTGAGTATGTTTGTCTGTATACCTGCCCATCTTTGTCTGCCTGCATGGCTTTCCCTCTGTCTACCTGCACGTCCGGGCATGCCCGTTGTAGCACATTATCATTGCACATCTGCAGGTAATATCAAGTCGATCTCCTCCACATTAAAACAAATCTCAGCTGCTGATGTAGACATTATCCCTCCAGACAGGATTCCACGTCGCCTGCCCGTCTGTAGCTACAGGATATGGCCTGGAGACTCAGACGGAGTAGTCGACCGCTACTGTATTTCACAGTTCATCTAATAAGAGTGGGCTTAGACTGGCAGTAAGAGATGGAAATGTGGAAGTTCCATGCACTAAATTTGATTATCCCTCGATCGATCCTGGAAAGCCAAAGGAAGTCTCTCTGCTATTTCCAGTACCTGAACCTCCTGTAGCCTGATGGAATTTAGAGGTTTTTCCATAAGTGTGCGTGACGGACGTGCCTTCGAGTCATACCAGTAGCTTTGTCTATCAAGCAATCTGATCTGTTCTCTCCATCTTTTCCTCCTGCAGGCAAACCAGGGAGCAGGAGACTCCGCCTGACTTCTTCTACTTCTCCGACTTTGAGAGACACAACGCTGAGATTGCAGCGTTTCATCTGGACAGGTAGAATGTTTCTCTGGAGCTGCTACACTCAAGCAAAAGACCTCAGCCTGAAGGCATATGGTTCTCCTGCCTCTGAGAATTGTTTTAGAACCAAGATGTCTTTGTTTCTTAGTCAGCGCATACCTGACAAACAATGGAATGATGGTGGTTAACACACAGAGAGGGCAACTGTTGGCATCTACGGTACTTTCCTCTTGGATCCTATTTTCTTTCAAGTACTCTCTAGTGCTCTGGTTTTACTCACAGAAATGCTGCTGTGTAAACCCCTGTAAGAGAACAGACATTTGGATGTTGAATCTTGTGTGTTAACACCCCCTGCTATCAGCAATATCACTGTGGTTGGATGATGCACAGACACTGTTGTACCCACTCAGCGTGATACCATATCCATAAAGGATGATAAATTACAAAGTATACACTCCAGCTCATTTCATATCTCACCTTTCAAAACAAACTCACTAAAGCATTTGTTGTATGCTTATATGCATGAATTGTATTGTTTATCCTGTACTACTCCTAGTATGCTGTCCTTAGATAGTTTTTTATTTAGTTTTTTTTTTTTTCAGTGAAATAGCAGAGAATTAAAAATTTTGCAGAACATGTTCCCAGGCAGGCTGCATTTATAGTCCAGAGAAATGGCCGGTTGGTCAGAAGGCATGTGTGTGGGATGGTAGAGGAAACCAAAACCATCCAAACACTGTATGATTTTTAGGCTGTAAGTAGGTGGCTCCAGAAACCCTAAAGAACAGGTTGGGCTTCTTGTTATGTAATCAAGCCAAACCAACTCTGATTATTTGCGTGCCAGTCTGGCCATGTCACTCAAGCGCATTGGATTGTAGCCTAGGAAGCACTTAGGATGACTGATTTGATCCAGCTTAAATGCACAGTAAAGCGGGTTGCCTCTGGAGTGTGTCAGACGATGAGAGAGAACTCCCTGTCATGTGTAACAAGGAACCCTGCTGAGAGTAGAACAGTAAAGGCGGAGTGTTAATTGAGCATGTGGGAGACACTCAGTTTTTCTGTGTGGACTCTTCAACTCTCTTCCGTATAAAACCTAAACTTAACAACTGATATAGAAAAATC
Organism: Chanos chanos; assembly: GCF_902362185.1. Classification (NCBI taxonomy): domain Eukaryota; kingdom Metazoa; phylum Chordata; class Actinopteri; order Gonorynchiformes; family Chanidae; genus Chanos; species Chanos chanos. The sequence continues at coordinate 13,442,745 of NC_044507.1, forward strand.
TCGCCTCATCCTGCCAGAAGCTCTCCTTTTCATGGGTTGAATATACTCTCTACAGAAGATAATACTCATTTGAAACATTTGGATAATTCCTATCCTTTCATTATGAGATAGAGATATACTCCATTACATATGCATCTCAGTATTCTGTGTCACTTTATTCAGTCTGTATGCTGGCTCCCTCCCTCCCCCCTCCCTCTCTCTCTCTCCCTCTCTCTCTCTCTCTCTCTCTCTCTCTCTCTCTCTCTCCCTCTCTCTTTCTTTCTCTCTCTCCCTCTCTTTCTCTCCGAGCTATAGGCTGTGACTATAGCTTCCTACACCTAACGGAATGTTCTTACAGCACCCCAAACCTCCACACTGAGTTCTTTGTCACTGACATCAACATGACTCGGCAGTTTGTAGCTCCTGAGTGCTTTTATCCCCGGGTTTGGGTTTCGGTCCTGCTGGGGCCAGGGCTGATCTTCTCTGGGCGGGGGTTTAATCTCAAAAGAGTTCACGCTACAGGAAGCACAGACATAGCCAGTCGCACATGGATCAGATGCTGAATGGGAGGCATGCATGCCGAATGGCCACGCCACTCTGAGGAGCGTGAGAGAGAGGAGATGCGAAGACTCCTCTCTACTGTGTACAGCCCTGTAGCTCCAACACCAATAAATGGCAATTTAAAAGCCAATAAACAAAACTTATGCCAGTGTTGTAAAAACAGATTAGTTACAACCTCACTTACACATGAGAGGGTGCAAGACCACCATTACTCGTGAAAGGAACATCTATTCAGCTTGCAAGATAAGGAACTTTTCCTTAGTTTCTGAATTCTGTTTACTGGCTACAGTATGAGACTTACAAGCCACAGTGATTTCTCATTGGACAGTCAATCACTTTGACAGCAGATACATAAAGACACTATAACAATATGGATTGCTATGTTGATTATATAACATCGGAAAGTGTTTTACTGAACATATCTGATGATGAAAAGATAGTGTTGTGTTGGTGTCGTTTTGATTTCCATCTATGTCATTTTAGAGGTTGCGGAATAATGATTTCATCAGTGATAAATTGTCCATTGCTTTCAGTTATATTAGATCCTAGAACATAAAGTGAATATTACTTTTTTGTTTTTATTTTGTTTTCTATTCTAAAATAGATTCACTGTCATTCATTTTCAGAATTTTGGATTTCCGCCGGGTGCCTCCAGTGGCAGGAAGGCTTGTCAACATGACAAGGGAGATCCGTGATGTGACCCGTGACAAAAAGCTCTGGCGGACATTCTTCATATCCCCAGGTATCAACATTCCCACTGCAAATTCTGTTTCAGATGCCAGAACCCGGATTCCCCCAAGCGGACCTTTCTCACGCATATAGAGTTAAACACAAGAGACAGAGCAGCACACAGGAACCAGCGATGGGAGAGGCTATTCATGCCCTTTAATTGGACAAGGGCGAACAAACCATAACTCTCGCTCATTTTGTTTTGTAATGTGACTGCAGACTTCTAGTCAGTGTAACTGCTGACGTGTGACAGTAAAGACGTATTTCATTCACGTAGGCTATCATTAGCAGAAGTCGTATACTTTTCATGAGTTTTGTTTTTCTGGGAAACGGTAAAAAAAAAAGAAAGAAAAGAAAAAAAAAGAAAGATTTAAGTTCCCTAGAGAGCCATGTCAAAAAGTATCAGAAAACAACAAGCCATGATTCATCAGAAAGTAAACAGAGAAAAAAAAAACACTTTAACAAGCCCTTCATGAATCATTCTTCTTAGTTCACTGACATCCTCCATCTAGTAAGGGGCACAACTCTGAAAAGATCACTCCACCCAAGCACATCTCACAAAGCCTTGTATCAGCGTTTAAATGGTACAGCCTTATAAAAAAGAATTAGTTAGATGTGTTATCAGAGATTTCCAGTGCATTGACTTAGATTTTAAACATTGGGTGTTCTTAGCAGCTGTGTATTTGCTCCATACCTCTATCTCTCTCTCTCTCTCTCTCTCTCTCTCTCTCTCTCTCTCTCTCTCTCTCTCTATATATATATATATATATATATATATATATATATATATATATATATACATATATACATATGTGTGTGTGTGTATATATTTATATGATTACGCTGTAAAACCTGTGTAGTGCTCCTACACTGTACTCTTATATAACAAGCAACAACAAACTGTAATAAACTGGTATTAACATGTGTAGTTAACGTGAAGTGTGAAATGCACATAAATTGTTAATATGTGCAGTACAGCTACTTGTAATTACACAATAGTTACAATATGCCACCAAAATGAACACATTAATCAGTTGTTGTCACAGGCTCCAAATTTTAAATTGGAACCATTTCTATTTTTGGATCCACATCAACTATTGTAGATTGTAGGTCTATGTGGATGCAAAATGGCCTAGAACACCTGCAATGCCTTTCACATGTCTTTGTTATAGAGGAGTACAGTGGTATCTAGTTGTTGGCTCTCTGCTCAGTTGAACTAGGAATCTGAGATTAAGAGTAAATCATGCATGCCTCTGTGCCAGCTTGCTCTGTGCCCTTAGCTGTCAGCCTGAAACCTTGTCTCTACCTCCCTCTGCAGCCAACAACATCTGCTTCTATGGTGAATGCTCCTACTACTGCTCCACGGAGCATGCGTTGTGTGGAAAGCCTGACCAGATTGAGGGTTCTCTGGCTGCCTTTCTCCCAGACCTGGCCCTAGCCAAGCGTAAAACCTGGAGGAATCCATGGCGTCGTTCCTACCACAAGCGCAAGAAAGCAGAGTAAGGGTTTTTTTTTTTTCTCTCTTGTTAACAGATACTACTGGACACAACTTCATTAAACAAAACCACAAAGCTCATCAGCACAGAAGTATTACTACTCTTTCTGAGAGACCCTGTCCGAACACAGCAGAAAGAGAAAGTGAAAGGGAATGTTGAAAATAAACGTCTGAGTCTGTGTTTTCCTAAAATGCCAAAACCAAAGTGCTGACTGAGCGAACTTGAAAAGAAACCCGTCACATTTTCGGTTTCTGCTTTTCGGTTTTGTAATTGCATCTCTGAGAGGAGTGAAGGAACAAGTTATTCACTTTCACATAATTTACTCCTCTCCTCCTTGTTGTCTCTCCTCTGCTCTCCTCATACTTTGTTCCTGCTCTGACAGTCCCTCTGTGCTTAGCTATGCACTCCTCAGCTCTGCTGAGGGAGGGCCGGCGATCACAGCCTGTCTCTCTCACTTTGTAATGAGCAGTTTGAGAACGCAATGTTTTGACAAATAGAAAGGGCGTTATGTAATTTCAACACACCTTAATTTCAACAGAATGTTCTCGACTTACGTGAGCTCATCTTAAACGTTTTCACTTGAAAGAGAACATTTATCTCCATTCAAAAAACATTGTCATGTCCTAAAGTTTATGCTAAAATGCTAATAGTTATAATTCCTGCTTGTATTCGCTTAGGTGGGAGGTGGATCCAGATTACTGTGACGAAGTTAAACAGACTCCTCCGTATGACCGTGGCTCACGTCTTTTGGACATCATGGATATGACGATCTTTGACTTCCTAATGGGTAGGTCATCTGGCTGTTCCCACACTAACTGCATCAGTCCCACGACCAACTCTTCAATATTTAACATTGTTCCTTTATGGTATCATATGGCTTATTATATCACATGAATCTCTCTCTCTCTCTCTCTCTCTCTCTCTCTCTCTCTCACTCTCTCCTCGCTCTCACTCTCCTCTCTATCTATCTATCTATCTATCTATCTATCTATCTATCTATCTATCTATCTATCTATCTATCTATCTATCTATCTATCCAATTTTCAACAGGCAACATGGACCGTCATCATTATGAGACCTTTGAAAAGTTTGGTAATGACACATTTATCATCCATCTGGACAACGGGAGAGGGTGAGTCATGTTTACTACATGGTTTACTCTGTTCCCTTTACTGCTGTTTACACCTAGCATACAACATACATCATATCCAATGGCAATGACATGTCCTAACCCTGTAGATACATATTCTGAAAGCATAGAGACAGAATATGTCCTGAAAACAAGTGTATGCATCTTCTGTAATAGGTTTAAAACCTACATAAAACACTGAACATGTTGGTTTCATCTTTAGTTTACGTCAAATATGTGTATTTTCAGGGTTCTCACTGATTCTGTGAGTCAGAAAAGAGTTTCTGCCCATTCAGGTGTTGATTAAACTGGCACGCAATGCTTGACTAAGTAGAGGCTTTACTTCCGCAAGTGTGAATTCAGACATATTTCTGTTCTAAAATTGGGTGTTTCATTAACAGTACAAACTGAAAGAGAGATGTTTGACTTGTTTTCTCTCACCTCCTCAGGTTTGGGAAACACTCTCATGACGAAATCTCCATTCTTGTCCCTCTAAGCCAGTGCTGCAGGTTTGTCAGTCATTTCTGTTGATAGCCGTACCTGTCAGTTGATTTTTTTTTTTTTCCATCCTAAACCAATAGCGTATGAGCACCACATGATGATTTTCCTGAGTGTTTGGTCAAAATTGAGAACACATCCTTAAGAATTCAATATCCTATAATCACATATACACATGCCAAAGTCTAACCTATTTTGCATCTCCTTCTATCTTTTTCTCTATTTCTCTTTCTCTTTTTCTTTGTCTCTTTCTTTCTCTTTCTTTTCATACCCTCTCTTTCCCTGCCCCCCCCCCCTTTCACTGTACTTCTTTCCTTTCCCCTTATTACCACAGGGTAAAACGGTCCACCTACTTGAGGCTGCAGCTGCTGGCTAAGGAGGACTATAAACTGAGCTCTCTGATGGAGGAGTCTTTGCGAAGGGACCGGCTGGCCCCCATCCTAATCCAGCCCCACCTGGAGGCCATGGATCGCCGACTGCGCCTGGTGCTCAAAGTGTTGGCTGACTGCGTGGAGAAGGAAGGTTATTCTGCTGTGGTAGAAGATGACCTGGACGGCCAGCCGGCCTCACACCAAAGACCCGGAGGGAGGTAGTGAGGTCTGGCCACATAGGGCAGGATTCCTCCCCCCTTAACTGCTCCCTGACCAATCAGTCCCCTGCCAAATCATGAGTCTCTGATCCTCAGGGGCTTGTGTTGAAACTGACGCCGTTTCTGAATTCAGTGAATTCCAAGACTCGCCTTCAATGCCTCTCGATCACCCCGTGTATGTAAATGTGTTGTGTGTTCTACAGATACTGGTGAAAACGAGAGGCAGTGATCACACTAGAGAGAAAAAAAAAGAGATTTATTGTTTCTATTTGATGGTACACAAAGAGGTACTGGGATTATTTTTTGATTGTTTCATTCTTTTTTTTTTTTTTTTTTTTAGTTTTTTTTTTTTTTTTTTTAGCTTTTGCTGTAATTGTTGCTATTGTTCTTGTTTTTGTTCTTGTTATTGTTCTTGTTCTTGTTCTCAGCTAAGGCTCAGGCTTTTTGTGTTGGGCTAAGTGACATTGCATCCAGTTTTTGTTACCAACTTGGTCATGCCAAAATTATTTATTAATTTGCATATTTATCTTTGTAAGTCACTTATGTAAGGAACACATTTTGCTGAAAGGCTGTTCTTAAATGATGGACAGATAACATGGAGAGGAAAAAGAACTGAAAGCGCTGAAGTGAATATATGACACAGAATATATCCATAGTTTCCCATCATATCTGTTCATGTACTGGACTGTTCGTCTTCTGTGCGTGCTTGCGTGTGTGTGTGTGTGTGTGTGTGTGTGTGTTTTACATAAAGGCAAGCTTTTTTCCTTTTTATTCAGCTCTGCACAATACTTCTTTTCCCACAAGGACAATTATACAACATCTCTCATGTTCAGTGATCTCAGAGGTTGTCTTTATCTTTTGCCCTCTGGTCTGTATTAACACTCAGTGAAGCCATAGTTTCAAATGGATATTATATAATCAAATCTAAAGTATTTTAACCCAGACTTAATTTGTCATTACTGATACTCAAGACGACAATAAGAAAACAGAGAATAGAAGAATGAGTCTGATTTGGCTTTGTTTTTAGTAAAGATGCTAAACCGATACTAAATTTCCCACTTCCCTCTTTATCCCCCAATCTGCACCCCATTCCCATGCACCTGCTTCCCTGCATGAGAAACCTTCAGCAACTCTCTGCTGCTAGCCCTACATGTTAATCATTTTGATTTTAGTTGTTTGTCATATATGTCTTTTCAGAGGTTAACTAGAACAGCATATAGTAGTATTTTTCCGTGACACTAAAACAATCATTAAAAGCAATGCAGCTTTATCCACCCTTTGTTTACACTTTCAATACAGCTCTGAGAACTCAAATGAAATTACTGAATGACTTTGAAACGACCTTGTATTAGAACCTGGAAATACATGTAAAGACTTTATTTTGCTTTCACAAATGACTTATAAGTCACATGATAGAATATCGTTCAAGTTTCAGATGTATTACATGGTGTATCTGTCATGTAGTGAATGAATAGTTTCTCATATCAGATACCAAATACTCATGTGGAACTGTTTTGGATGAAATGTGAATTATTTGGTTTTCACATTTGTTTTAGTTGTTCTTCGAAATATATTCATAAACTATGGCCAAAAAAGGCAGCAAAATGCCATTTGTCTTATTTTGTAAAACCAGCTCAATACCAGTTCACTTTAATTATGTAACAATTTTGACACATACCAGCTTTTGAAAACAGAGGGCATATTATTTTTGTCGCATTATAAGATACAAAGTAAGCTTGTGTTTACTATTATTATTATTATTATTGTTATTATTATTATAAAAAAACAGAAACATTTGTGAGGGTTTTTTTTTAGTTTTCTGGTTATTTCTGGTATTATTTCATATGGTGTGGTCTGATCTGAACAGTACACGACAATATGATCTGGTTTGCGGACAGCTAAGTGCAATGCACTAGCACATAATCAGATCACCCTGGAGATGTGTATAGTATACCATGTAAAACCCAGTGCCTGTGCAATGCTAGAAATACTTGAATGTTTGGGACTTCACACAAAAATGAACCTTTTCAAGCCCAGCGAACTTTCGGACTGGGAGGACTCTGAGGCTTTATCCAGGTTTTCTCCCAGCTGTAATGACTCTTTACTCTTCCCCTGGTACCTGTATTGTGTCAGTGTAAATATCTCTAAATAATGTATGTTGACTTAAGAGGCTGTTTTTTTTCTTCAGCAAAAATGCTTCTGTTTTCTCATATGCATTGTTACTGTGAAGATTTGTTTGCGAAATTATAAAAGTGTGCAATAAAAGGGAAGTTATTCAAAGTGTTTGTGGACATGATGTTGTTTGGGGGGGTCACAGCTTTGTTCAGCATATTTGAACCGTGTTAGTATCTTCTGCATCTTCAGAGTCCATTTTTAATTCCTGTGTCTGTGTGTGTGGGAGTACAGTTTTGTATGCATACTCAAAGAAAATTGTATCGTATCTGAGGAGCTTAAATGCAACCCTCCTCACCATCTGGCCTATTAATATTTGATGGGAACTCAGTCTTGACTCAGTGTTTTCTTAAGGTCTCTGTGCAGTCTAAAAACTCTGTCTCTGACCCTGGGGCCCAGTCCTGCTTAATAAAAGCTCAAAATCCTGCATCCTTCAGAAGTCTGATACTTAATCTTCTCATGCCGTGCTAATCTCTGAGGCGCACCATCGCATATATCTGTTTTATTTATTTTTCCTCACAGTGTTTGTTACTTTTGTGCTGCCTTGAAATAGGAGCTTAACATGTGTTCTGAAGCCGAGACAAACAAATCTGACTGTTACACAGCCACTAAAATACAAGGGAGACTGCAAATTATGCAGTACCTCCTTTTAGCCACCAGATGGTAAATTTCGAGTGGGACGACATATAATACACCAAGGTCGAATTCTCTGGCAACTAAATTCAGCAGGCTGAAGATAGGATTTAAAATGTTATCTTATACTTCTTTATTCTGAAGTAATTCAGATGAATTTGTGGATACATTCTTGAGTTCAAGAGGTTGTGCAAATCCATGTGGTCCACGATCTTAACAGTTTTGAAGTGTCACAAACTATGAGGACAAGTTAACCAAATGTTGTAAGAGTTTGTACTGAACTGTGCTCAGTGCCGAGTTCTGGATGTTGTGTGTGAGCTGCCTTAGTCCCCTGGGCGGGATTAGAAAACAAGAAAGCTGAATCGTCTAGCCATCGTCTCTAGGCAACAACGAGCTGGACAGTGCAGCCCGTAGCTACAGCGTAAACAAACGAATTATCTCTGTTGTCGGTGTCTGCTATTCCCAAACAGTCCTTTTCAAAACTCTTTTTGTGTGTGTGTGTGTGTGTGTGTGTGTGTGTGTGTGTGTGTGTGTGTGTGTGTGTGCGTGTGTGTGCTCTCACGCAACAGAGCAGCCTGGTCCTGCAGAAGAGTCCAGTCCCGGACACCTTAAATGTTAACTGCGGGGCAGGTGTACAGGGATACTGTCCTAACTGAACCACGTGAGAGCAGTCAATAAACTACATTTAATGTAGCCCACCTATTATTACTAAAATGGAAATACCTCAATAGAAATAGAAAGCACCTCATGAATAAAGTTCATTATGAGTATATGTAGCCCTGCCTCTTTTAATTATGTACATCCAAAATGAGATTCAGATTACTTTTGAGAGCTATGAATGCTGCTTCCAATTAGAGATTAATTCAGTCTGTCATTAAAAGTTGTTAAGGACCTAAGCAGCAGGGCATATGAAGCATAGCTTTAATTACATCTAGATTTGAAATACAAATGCGCTGTTTAGTTTCAGATTGTCATTTGTAATTTGATTTGTTTTGTCATTTTCCAGCAAGCGGTGACAGTGATAAATTAAGACATAAGGAGTGCAAATAGGTTATGCATATTCAACAGTCAGACAGGTGGTGTAATTCCACATGCAGTTTTTTGATGAATAGTATTTATGCGACATATTTACATGTTCTAAAAGCCTCCGGGGGTAAGAGACAGCATGGTGAATTCCGACATCAAGATACAAAGCAGGATAATGAATGTTATTATCGACTAGATTTTTGCACTCATTTTGGATTAAGTGCAGTGTGTTTGATCAGATCTGGAACATTCGTGCTGGATTTTATTTTCTTAGAGACTTGATTAAACTTATATTTCAACCTTTAAGTAGAAGTCACTGATTGTTTCCGTTATTCATGTGCGCACAGATGTGGGTTACGTGTGGTGAGGAATCCGAAGAAGAATGTTCAGCTGGAAACAAATGATTCAAGCGAATTTTATTAAACAGGTAATGGATTGTTTGTTCCTAGGGCCAGAGGGTCATTTTATGTTGAGGTTTGTTATTTCAGTCAACTCTGTGAGAATGAAGTGATGATGTATAAGAATTGTGCAAAGCGGTTGGGTGGGTCACTAATGGCACATGCATTAATATAGTGAGGATATAAGTTTAACTGTAAACACAAAACACTGTAGTCTGAGAAAGGATTCTCAGTCCTTGGATAAGTGGAGAATCATGATGGGCTGAAGACAATTTGCTGTAAAGAATTCAAATACATTCAAGTTGACACAAAAGAAATCTCATATTGCATATGTAGCGACTGCGAGAGATGACAGAGTCTATGTATACTAACAAAACTCTTTGTGCTGTGGCTTGTTTATTATAAAGGTATGCTTTAAAGTCCACAAAGAGCGCATTCACGCGTTAAATCAGTAAACACCTGCAGGCTATAGAATGAGCAATATCAAAACATGATCCCAAAGTGGTTATACCTCTGAACTCTGAATCCAGTTTTTTTTAAAGGTAGCAGACTATGACCTGCAAAAGTTTACAAGCACTTTCTAAAGCTGCTCATGTTACAAAAAGTCAGTCGGAATCAATGCATTTCTGTACGATCTCCACTAGATGGAGCCCTAAACTCACAATAGTAGTGCAAATACCAAACTGAGTCGCTATTACTGGGACGCAACATTTCTACGGGATTGACAACATAAAAGCGATGAAATAACTGCACATTTCCCGGAAGGGACAGTGACTCAATGCATTTTCAGTATAGCTAGTTAGGTGGTCTTAGATCAGAAATATATCAACATTGCCTAATGATCTATTCTGTGTACTCTGGGATTATAAAGAACTCCCCAAATTCCCCAGGACGACCACTGGGTGACACAGGAGGTGCTGTTACGAAGGCACATTGCTTAACTAGTCGACTCTCCATCGGTAATCACATTTGATATAGAGTAGGGATTATGGATGAGGTTAAAAAAAAACGGGTTTAAAGGCTCTGTCGATACACATTTCATTGATATTTATCAATATTTGTTTGTTCAATTTTTGAGAGAGAGAGAGAGAGAGAGAGAGAGATGAATTGGTGCTCTGACAAGCAAAAGTTTCTGGGAAACTTTAGTTCAGTATTTATACATGGTGTTTCTGATATTTCTCTTAATTAGATTTTCTGATGGCTCTTTGTGTGCTTGCATGTAACCATTCAGGTACTTTAAGTGAAGATTTCATCTTGCCTGGTAACAATGCTCTAAACCGCTGTCCTCTGGTCCCTATGGCAACAGCAGACCCCCCCACCACCACCACACACACACGCGCGCACATACACACACATGCCCTCCCTACCCAAACACCTTTCTTCCTCATTGATCATTAGACCGTCTGCGTGCATTTGTACGTGTGTGCGTACAGCAACTGCTGACCCACCGCTCCCCAAAATCATCCAGTCGTTCAATCAGTTCGTTATCATTACTCTTTTTCACCAAGGTAACTGAGCCTGTTAACACTGTTTAGGAATATCTGTTAATATTTCAGTTCATTTGTAGAGAGGCGTCATTATTTTCTCGTGAGAGCACAAAAGCTGCCGTGTTATGACTATTTATCCGCTCCAAAGTTGGGCGAATTCAGCCTGACCTGAGTAAAGAAGGCAGAATTGTCAAAAATACCATTTATCGAATTGTCTATCTATAGGCCCTAAAGAACCGTAACTTTTATATAAACTTCAGTGTAAATGTTTAGTACAAAATTCATGAGGGCAGAACTCTCATTGTTTTGATAAAATAGGTATGGATCCCGAGGGGGTAATCGTCTAACCTGTAGAATTATGAATGCAAGTGCAGACAGAACCTTAATTACGTCCTGAAGTGGAGGCAGAGATGTAGACTACAATGTAGAAGTATAAAAACAAGATTTTGAGATCAATAAGGGATGTTATACTAACAAAGTTGGTCAATTAGCTCAAGGAAATGTTAAATTTATCGTCCTTAGGCTTAAGTGTTCAATGTAGCTGTTTTTTTAAAATACAACCAAAAGAGGGCGAACCTGGACCTGGGGTTGAGCATCCTAAACAGTAAAGAAAACAATACCGTTTTCAGATATATATCCTGTCTATTTTGTTTATTTAGTTGGTTAGCTTTCGCTCTTTTTATTTTTCTATAGCGCTCGCCCTCGCTCCCTCTATACGATTACGAAATCACAAACGTCATTGAAAGCACCCTGACATTTAGCAGATTTCCAGTTTACTAATTTACCACGTAGTCCTCCACATTTCGCACATCTCCAGTGAACCTTAACCATGAGTTGCCCCCACGAAAGAGACTGGAATGAAAAACACAATTTCTTCATCCTTCTAAGACATTTCCGTCAGATGAAGCAGCACTCCAAGCGTCAGGCGCGCAAAATATTCATCTCAGTTAATTATGAGTCGCGACTGCGATGAGCCTTGATCAAAGAACATCATAGCACAAGTACATCCCTTTAAAGTTGGCGCCGGTATTGCTTGATGGTTAAGTGATGGTTAAAAAAAAAACAAAAAAAAAACGACTCGACCCACTCTACTCTCCGGAGCCCAGAAAAGCTAGGGTATGCGGGGGTGTTTGCTAACTCCAAACCAGGCAAGACTATGGTAAGGCATACCAAAAACGACACTACAATCTTTCTCTCTCCCCGTCCATACGGTCTCCATTACCTTCGCGAAACTACGGAATATATTTCAGCAATATAAATTCCATTCAACAACTAACAGAAAGGACACTGTGCAGTTTCATTCTCCTGTATCTTTAATATTTTCTCTTTCAGTATTTCTGCTATGTCTACACTATCGAATACACGTTCGGACTGTATCGACTATCGCACGCTCATTATTCACCTTGAAGGTCAGACTGCTTTGCGTCTTTCCGTCAAGGTCATCAGTAGGGGGAATTAATCCCCTAATCAATCCCACCTGAACGCACTTCACTCGACACTGGCTGTGAATAAGGCTATGACAAAAAGGTGAAATTTTGCTCAAGAAATGGCGTCAAAGCCTAAATAAAGATTCGACAAACATCGTCCCAGGTACTGAAAATGTACACGATTGGCTTTTCTGATCCGTTAAATACGTTCTCACTCTTGAGCAAAATAAAAAATTAGGGAGACAGGTTCGAGCCTTGAAAAATGGTTTGAGTTAGTTATTCGCTCACGGACACTGTATAGCCAGTAATTTCCTATTTCAGATTTTGCGGAGGAGGAGAGAGTGGGTTGGCAAGTTGGACTATCAGGCAGCAGAGCAAGATGGCAGGAAAAGAGTGAAGGCTGCTGCTCTCCCTCCCCCTTATTTTCATTCATGGCACAATCAGTTACACACGCACACGCACACGCACGAACACACACACATACACAGTTACTGGCACTGTCCCCTACATCATAAAATCTCTCTCTCTCTCTCTCTTGCTCTGTGTGTGTGTGTGTGTGTGTGTGTGTGTTTCTCTTTCACACCCACACAGACATACATACAGACACACACCATCATGCAGTTTCTCTGACATCCACTCAATGAGAGAGCTAACCTGTGAGACTTGCATCCTCCTCTTTTTTCTCTGTCTTGGGGCTGATAACGGTGGAGCAGGTGGTCCCCCATACTGACCCCCCGTCCCTTTCTAGAGCATCAACAATCTCTCTCTCTCTCGCTCTCCCTCTCCCACTGACACACACACACTCGCACACAGACAGAGTCAGTCGTTGGTGGACTGGCTGCGAGACTCACCAGCAGCGGCAGCCCCCTAAGCTAATTCCATTATACATTCTGTCTGGAAGTAAGAGGGCTGCCTTCTAATTGCTTTCTTATCCCCCTGAGTCTCCCCTTCTCTTTCACTCCCACCCTTCTCCGACAGTACCCCCCCCCCAACCATCCCAGCCCACCCACCCCCTCCCCTCCCCCCACCCCCACTCTGCACCGAGCATGGCAGCAAAGGGTAGGAGGAAGACAAGCTAGAGAGGGAGAGCAAACGAGAGAAACGAGAGAGAGAGAGAGAAGAGGCTGCCGCCACTGACAGGGAATACTGGTACCGTGGGGTTTTTTTCTCTTTTTTTTTTTTTTTTTTTTTTTTTTTTTTTTGCTCAGCACAGGAGGGCTGCAGCCCTGTTTGCCTGTGCCGAAACAGGAGCAAGACTGAAGCTGACCACCACCACTGCTCCTGCAGGTATGTACGCACACCACTCTCTCTTTCTCCGTATCCGCTGGGCTTTAGCGGGAGGCATAATGCAGAGGATTGTGCTGTCTCTTCAGGGCTGGATTGACTGGGTAGGGGGGCGTGTAGAGTAACAGAGCTGCTCTACATGTGCATGTGTGTGTGTGCGTGTGTGTGTGTGTGTGTGCGCGCGCGCGCACGCGTGTGTGTGTGTATGCGTGTGTGTTTGTCCACACGGAGTGTGGATATTCGGACACCGTAAAGATTGTTTGTGTGTGTGTGTGTGCATGTGTGTTCAGTTGTTGCTGTTCAGTACTAGAGAATATTAAATTGTAATTTTGCTGATCAATGGCAGAGAAAGTATTAAATCAACTTTGATGTGCATCATAATTTGCCATGAATGGGTAGTCAAAGCAAAATAGGAATCAAAACAAGGTTTGATATGGGGCATTCCTGGCTGAAACACAGTGTCCTAATTATCAAGCACTGAAGCTCTACATAACTTTGCTTTTTGGACTGCATTTTTGTTTTGCTGTTCCATATATTTTTTTTTTTAACATGCGATAGCTTGCTCCTGCTGCAGCTATAGCAAGGTGATATTCTCTGCTTATGGTGCTGATTACCTTTACCCATGTTTCATTTTGGACATACTGTATATGTTAGCAGAAACACTTCCAAATTCCAAGGGGACTATGAAGTTTGCTGTTAAAGTAAATGCACAGGGCTCATAGTGGGCTGGATATAGAGCCAAGGCAGTGCAAACTACTGAATGGTGCACTCAGACTGCGGTGTCACATCTGACTGAAATTGATGCTCTGGACAGTCTTCCTCTCCGAGAGAAACAATTTAGAGAGACAGAGAGAAAAGTGTGTGTGTGTGTGTGTGTGTGTGCACGCGTGTGTATGTGTGTGTGTATGTGTGTGTGTGTGCGTGTGTGTGTGTGTGTACGTGTGTGTGTGTGTGTGTACGTGTGTGTGTGTGTGTGTGTGTTTGAGTATCTGAGACAGAGAAAGGTGAAAGAACTGAGAGAGGTGTGAGAAAGGAAGAGGAGGGGGACAGAAAGAGAGAGAGAGGTTTTTGAGAGTGAATGAATGTGTGAGTGAGGGAGACAGAGAGGGAGGGAGGGGAGATTTATGTCTCAGATGCGCAATAACAGAATGAGTGCATGGACAAGAAAATCATCATCAGTGAACTGGAGGAGCTCAAGGTTGAAGCAATGCCTTTGACTTAAAAAAAAAAAAAAAAAACAGTGACTGAAGACAGATAAACAAATAGGCACGCTGCAAGTCGATCAGACCAGGGTTCCTGGAATGCACTCAAAAACACAGCAGCACATCAGTCACTGGCATGGCAGCTGTGAGATTTAATGTGTGGGGTGCTCTGGACTGATGCAACACTCTGAAATGGAGCTTGTTTGTCACAGCACCGAGGGGTCAGAAAACCATACAGGTTCAGAGTGGTCATCCCCGCTGACAAGAGAGGAGAGGGGAGGAGAGGAGAGGAGAGAAGAGGAGAGGAGAGGAGTTGGTCAGGTGTGAGAGTCCACAACACTCAATCAAGCAAAACACAAAACAGATCCATCGGGTCAGTGTAGGGCACAGGGGGAATGGAGAGATGGGGGAATGGAGAGATGGAAAGTATAAGGGGATGGAAGAATTATTTATCTCCAGCCACAGCTGCCTGTACATCACAGGGTTTAGCAGAAATCCACAAAAGAGAAAAGAGATATAGATACAAAGGTCTAAAAAAGTAGTGAATCAATGGGTGACTAGGGAGACACTAGAACAGCACTGCAAGTATCAGAAAATATTCTTATTACGCATATACTCAACATTCTGCCACGTTGTCACATAGATACATCATTAAATGGACCCAATTGAAAAATAAACATCCACAGATTGTAGTGTGACACAATTTACATGCGTACGGTGTCTAAGATAAAACCAGTGCACCGTTTTTAGACTGCGTGACCACGGCGCATGAAGCTAATTGGCTGGACGTTTTAGTCAGGTACAGTTTTCACCTAATAAGAACGGCCATTAGAGAGCGGACTGTCTTGTGAAGTAGAATGGAAAAACAATTTCGCTATCATTAAATACTCTCACCTGACACAGCCAAGGTCCAGGGTGGTCTGTCGCTCTAAGAATCATAATCCTGAATATTAGCTCTGTAAGGTATCATTAACTGTGTCAAAACTTATCGATGGAATTCTGAACAGCACAGTGTTGGCAGTTGTCCTAAAATTTCGATTGATTGTTTTTTGGGGGTTTTTTTTACGGAATGATAAACACTGTTTTGACCATTCAGTCTGTTCCTTTGTTACTGAGCATTTTAGGAAGAAGAGAATTCTGGGTAATGTTATTGTGATTGCTGGTCTGTGGGTAGTGATGCGTGGTTTAATACATAAAAGAGGATATACTCACAGATAAAGGAGCTCAGGTAGTGGTCTATATGATTGTTTGTGTGTGTGTGTGTGTGTGTGTGTGTATGCGTGTCTGTGTGTGTCCATGTACACACCTTTCTATGTGTGTAAGTGTGCCTGTGAGTGTGTATGTTGGGAGCAGCAGCAGACTATCTCTCCGTGAAGTCATTCACTTGGATGTCATCCAACAATGTGGAGGTCATCAGCAGCTTCTCCAAATAGATTGAGCATTTCATTTCCACTCACCATCCAGGCCATGTTTCCCAGTCTGCCGGATCATAACTGGACTGTAGCAAACCTGTCATTTAATACGCAAACCTGTCCTTTAATACGCCACATTAGAAGACCACACACACACAGACATACGTACAATACCCATTCCTTTCCTCATTAAAACATACTTATATTACAATTGCACTTTCTGAATGCAGCAGATTTACATTTGTCCCATTTTCAGAAACATCCCTTTCTGATCCATGTAACCCACCTTCGGGAGAACCTAGTTGCAAAGACAGATTTAGTACACATCTGCACATACTGCGATACAGCACCCAAGTGGGCACTCCTTTTTTTTTTTTTTTTTTTTGAGCGCATATGGAAGATTTGAAATTTCCAAGTGTTACGTGTTCATTCCAAGTTTGAGAAATAAGATCCTGACTGAATATCCGAAATTCAAGTCCCCCCACCCCTCCCTCACCACACGTGGGTGTCTGAGAGGCGTTGGGAGGCATGGAGCGTTTAAGAATGTGCCGGGACATTCTACAGATGATGCGGAGTTTGATTATAAGCTCTGCTGTCATGAAAGCCTCTCCTCTGAATGATCAGAGCTGAACGATGGCGTTTGAAAAGTTTTCTGCTGGCTTCAAACGCCCGTTTGAATTACGTAACAGAGGGGAAAGACACACACGCAGGCAACAGAGAACAGAGATCCAGCCCGTTTATGCCCTCCAAAAAAAAAAAAAAATCAAATCTAGCATGTCACTGAGATATGCCCTTGTTAACAACACTGAAAGAGAGAGTTATGTGCTGGGTTACTTTGAACTGTGAGTACTCTGTTAACCCTTTCAGAAAAAGAATTGATTAATCGAATTGAAGGCAAAAGAGAAAGAGAATAAGAATAATGCAGTTAGACTCTACATTAAATATAATGCTCACAGGGGCCTGTGACTATAGTCTGAGAGTGTGGATCTGTATGTGTGTTTACATATGTGAGTGTGTATTTCTGCTTGCTCTGACCAGAGGTTTGCTATTGTGTTGTCTCTGAGTTCTGCAAAGTGGTGATGATGATGATGATGATGATGATGATGATGATGATGATTGTGATGGTAATGATGAGGATGAAAACACTCTCAGACAGCTATAGTCCATTAACAGACAAGACGTGATTGGACAACTCTCTGCTGAGTGCAGTGGCATCAGAGTTGCATTGTGAGCTTTGCATTGGAGTTGTATTATATATTCTTCGGTGTATGGGTGGGGGCAGGTGGGAGGAAGGAGACAGTGTTGTCAGTTTCAGTGCTCAAAATAATATACCGTAATGTGGGCCATGGACACACGCAAGCACAACTACCTGAGTTGAAGTTTGTTGGAGCTTTCTCTCTCTCTCTCTCTCTCTCTCTCTCTCTCTCTCTCTCTCTCTCTCACAAAGTAGATTGCTGTCTTGCTGGGTTCTATTCTAGCCTGAGGTACTGTGTAGTCAGTGGGCATCATATTTGTTTGAGCTCTCTGTGTACAACTGAATTTATATTGTTGATAGTAAACCATTCTCCTCATTTTTCAGCATCTTTCATTTGGTTCTTTGTAATTGTCTGAGCGTATTTATCATGCGACTAGCCCACACCCATCCTGGGAGTGAATGAAACAAGCACTGGTGCATTCCAAACAAGCAGTCTGTGCAGTCAAGGAGCCCTGTTCGCTGTGGCTACTGCACAACACAAAAAGAGATCAAAACATGGAGGCCTGCTGCATTGTCCTCCATGGCAACCCATCACACAGGCGGTGTGAGAAGAGTGTGTGCGTGTGTGTGTGTGTGTGTGAGAGAGAGAGGGAGAGAGAGAGAGAGAGAGAGGTTTCAGGCCAGCTGCCAGGAGGGAACAATGGGCAGAGAGGCAGGCCAGCGGCAAAGACAATGGGAATGGCATGTTCACTGTGCTGATAATGTGCCTAGGCATGCTGACAGCAGACAAACAGGCAAAGTCACAGAGACAGAGGGGAACGCTGAACGCAGAGAATAACTTCTTTCAGCACAGAGAAAGAAAAAGAAAAAAAGAAGAAAAAAAAAACAGGGCACAGAACAACCCAGATGCCCTATCCACCGCCTGTCTATCTGACATGTACGCTTTTTTTGCAGAGACAGTGGAGGTTCCTCCATCAACATCCCCATCGCCTGGGAGAGCGCTTCAACGCAGAAATCGCAAAAGCTAGAGTGACAGACACGTGCACACACACAGACACACACACACACACATACACACACACACACTGACAAGGGGAGTCAGGAAACACACTGTCTTCCGCAGACGGCTGTTTGAGTCAGTGCTCTGCCCTCTGTCTGAGGCTAGCTGGCCTTATTTCTATAATTCATGTAGCTGTAAAATGCCACTGGCGGTGGACTCAGCTCTGTCTGCCTCTGTGGAGGTCGTCAGCATTCTCTGCTCCGCATCTGTTCTCTTACCACAGTCCACCGATCCATCCACTCAGACAGTTAGCCGTAGCTCTTATGCTATTGTAATGGCCACAGATATAAACTGTCTGTTTGAGGGGTGCTTTTGCAGCCCTTTCTGGAAGGTCATCTGACGTGGTTCTCTGAACGGCTATTCAGAAACACCGGAGCTACTGTGCTAATGCTAACGCAACGTTTGAAAAGAATAGTGTAACAGTCATTCCGCAGAATTTTAGAAAGGTAACCTCTCTTTCTCTCTCTCTCTTTCGTTCTTTCTCTCTCGCTCTCCCTCGCTCTCCGCCTCTCTGTCTCTCCCTCTCTCTCTCTCTCTCTCTCTCTCTTTTCTATATGCTAATAACAGAGGAGATCAGAGTGACAGTGGGCAGGCGTAATAGGGGCTTTCAGCAGGTGATCAGGGCTGTCTCTCAGAGTCAGTGCATGCTGGTGTACAGAGTGTGCAGCGCAGGCAGGCAGAGTGCTGCAGTGACAGCAAAGAGAATAGAAAACCCAAGAGATAACCCACTCCACCTGCACGGACTCTCTCTGCTCGCCTCACGCTGCCTGCCATCTTTCCCAGCTCATTTTTAGAGCAGTGCCTGGACACAAGTGGAGCGTGGCGGACAGAGAAGGCAAGCACATAGTCGGTGTGATTAATCACAACTCCACACACACGCGCGTGCACGCACACTCACTGAGCAGCAGGGCAAGCAAACTATGCAAGCTAATAGGACCTGGTATTATAGTGGCGCCTCTGTCTGTGAATGTGTGTTTTTGAGTGCAACACCTATCCCAGATTTCCCATTGCAAGGTTCTAGG
>NC_044507.1:13464543-13672043 GCF_902362185.1 Chanos chanos
CAACACTGGCCAAAGCTCGGCGTTAGACAGTTATACCATTCCCCTTTCGCGTTTTTCCCTCTCAGTTGTACAGCATTTTATTTAGTCGGGCGGGGGGGGGGGGGGGGGGGGGGGGGGGGCAGCTGCCTGCATCTACATGCTTGGATATGCTTCTCTTTAGGTGTCAGCTGAGAAAGAATTACAGCCTAATGCCTAATGTATTTTGTCTTTTGATCAGGAAAGCGCAGTGAAATCACTGATGCTCGTGAGGATGAGTGATGGTATTTTTGGTCGTGAGGCTTCTGTAATGGATAGCTGTAGACTGAGTTTCTGTGTTGGATAGCTGAAGTGTGAGTTTGTCAGAGCTGGAGCCAGAGATAGGCAATGGATAATGATGCGCTGATGAATATGTTGGCAGTCTCAAGAGAGGGTAGCAGACAGAAGGATGGAAGAAACAAACATTCCTCCCAGCGCCATATACAGCCTGGGGTACATGTGGACAGTTGCAGTCCTACCTCTCTCTCTCTTTCTTTCTTCCTCTCTCAATTCAATCCCATACATTTTATTGGCATGACTTTAAAAAAGTATTCCCACAACAACTTGTGATATATATAGTCAAAACATAAACAGTATGTATTTGAAAGATACTGGAAAGATTAATCATTTATTAATAATTTTTTTGATTGTATGTGAGTTTGTGTATATGTGTGTGTGTATGTGTGTCCTAGTGAGACTTTGGACAGCAGAGAGCATGAAGACCTCTATGCTTATCCTTCAGGTCATGGCAGGTAGATAGATATTTAGCAGCTATGTGGACACACTCATCTCTCTCTCCTAATATATGAGGAAGCTGTTCTTTAACTCTTTCTCTCTCTCACTCTCTCTCTCTCTCTCTCTCTCTCTTTGCTGGCATCAGAGGTGTTGCTGCCACAAGCAAAAATGTGACACGTGTTTTACACCCTGTTTTTTTTTCAGTTCTCTTCATCTTGTCTTCTTTTCTTTCTCTCCTTTCCTGAGAGACATGCTAAAATGGAGAGCAGTGAGAAAACAAAAAACATGGCAGGAATATCAAAATAAATACAGCGCATTACATCATCTGACTCTATGCTATGATCCCATTCTCTCTCTCTCTCTCTCTCTCTCTCTCTCTGCCCCCCCCCACCTCACTCTCTCTCTCTGTCTGTATCTCCCCACCCTCTGTTCAGCCTTTCCATTGATTAATTCACTTGATTTTCTGTCGTAGCACAATGACACCAGTGCATTGGAATATGGAGATGAGGTAATGAGGTCGTCCAGAGAGACTCTTCCTCGGCAAGTCTTGTATGAGAGAGAGAGCGAGAGAGAGAGAGAGAGAGAGAGAGAGGGAGAGAGAGAGGGAGAGAGCAAGGAAAGGGGGGAGGGCTTTGTTTGTGTGCATGTGAGGATGGTAAGGGGGGCTTTTTGCACGCCTGTGGGAATGCGTTCTCCTCCACAGCACAAGAAGCAGAGTCTGAGTGACCTCAGAGAGAGAGAAGGAGAGGGTGAGTGACAGACAGAGAGAGAAAGGGAGAGCAGAGGCTATTTGCTCCTCACACTACTTTAAGTATCTCTCTCTCTCTCTCTCTTGCTCTCCATCCCGCCCCCCTCTATCCCTCTATTCCCCTCTTCTCTGTCTTCCCATCACATTTGTATGGGTGGTAATGGCAGTGACAGGAGAATAGCACTCCGACTGGCCCTGAGCCGGCCGCTATGGCTCCGTTAATGAATTTTACAGCACACTTCCTCTCTGACACCTGAGCTTCTAGCTCATTCTAGGCAGCCAGGATGGCACTGTCATAATGACTTAGACCCATTGTCATCTGCACACGCCACGCATTTGTTTTTGGGTCACTGGGCTACAGCACAACGACCTTTCTCCTTTTTTTTTTTCAGCCCAGTGCAAAAGAAAGTGGATGTTAGTATTCCACTCAGGTGCGGCTCATCCGTGGGAGATGACAGTGCTGTGATTGGGCTAATCTGGAGGTTGCGAGTGGGAGTGTGAGATGCGTATAGCAAAGAGTGAGCTAATCATCCTTCCCTTGTTTGCTTTTCACCCTTCTCCCTCTCTCTCTCTCTCTCTCTCTCTCTCTCACTCTCTCTCTCTCTCTCTCTCTCGCTCTCCCTCTTTCCCTCTTTCCCTCTTTCCTTCTCTTTCTTTCTCTCAGTCTCATTGGAGAGAAAGTTAATTACTGAAGAGCGTCTGCTGTCACATCCACACTGAATGGCAAAATGCTTTGCACGTTGACAAACACCTGCACATGTGAGCCTTAGAGAGGTCCATCAACATCACACCAGTGAGGACATCAATAAACACACACGCACGCTCTCCTTCTCTCGCTTTCTCTCTCTCTCTCTCTCTCTCTCTCTCTCCCTTTCTCTCTCTCTTTCTCTCACACACACACACACAAATCGATTGTCAAATCCAGAGACTGAGGGAAGGAGAGCAGACATGCAACTCAACAAGCGGCACTAATTAGCTTCATCGGCAGACCAAATCCCGCACGCACACACACACATACACACACACATACACACACACAAAAGATGAATACATGATCATTGACATAGAAAGAAAACCAACAAAGAAAGCCTGTGCTTGCACTGCAACCTTCTTTTACCATTCTTGTTAGTGTTCGCATGTTTTTCCTGAGAAAAACGCAGCAGAGGAAACCTGGGCTAATAATGGCACTTCAGTACACGGAGCTTTAATGTGACATCTCCTGTCATTCTTTCATTAGTGCACAGGCTTCGCATGGGCATATATCCTCTTTCATAGGAGGAACCGTCTGCGTTATTACCTCCTCGCAGATACAGCTTACAGAGAGCCGCCGCTGCTGTGTGGTAAATTAAAGATCTGCTCCTTGTCACCCCCCCCCTCTCTTTCCCTCCCACTTTAGACATTAGAGAGAGAGAGAGAGAGAGAATAAGGGAGCGAGGGAGGGAGGGAGACAAGGAGATGGAGGGGGGAGGACTACTGAGAGATCACAGGGGAGATGAGGCTGTGCTGTGCGGATAGATAGACAGATGCATTGATAAGGATTGCAGGCTCGACAGCACCTGTGTTGCATTTCCAATCATCCCCTCTCTCTCTCTCTCTCTTTCTCTCTCTCTCTCTCTCTCTCTCTCTCTCTCTCTTTTGATTCACTCTCTCTCCCTTTTTCTCTTTTTCCGTTGATTTATCTTTCTTTTTTTTCTCTCCCTCACCATTTCTTTTTCTTCTGTCTGCCAGCTCTGTTGCACTTATGGGGCCGGCTGATTGCTTAAACCTCTTACATTTTTTCTGGGATGGTTGTGCCAAGGCCTAATAGAGGTGGCTGACTGGCTCTTGGCAGCAAGTTTCAGCCCCCCCCCCCTTTTTTTTTTTTAGTTTAAACATTATAGCCTTAAACATGCAGTATACAAATCTGCAGATTACAGGGTTCATTTGAAATTCCCTTCCCACTTTTGAAGACTTTCTTGGAATTGCTTTATTTTTTGTTTGTTTGTTTGTTTATTTGTTTGTTTTTGTTCTCTCTCTCTCTCTCTCTCTCTCTCTCTCTCTCTCTTTGCAAAAGGAGTGACATTGGCCTTGAAACCTGTTATTGTATTGCCTCTAGGACAGGCAGCTTAAAATGAGCTCGCCGGTTTCCATGGTTACTTCCCCGGAGATGCGAGCACTTGTTTATCTCCGGCCAGTACGTGCGCGGCCGAGCCGCGCTCTGTGAGAGCAGATGTGAGAGCGAACGAAGTATTTGAAGGAGCCGTCACTGACCTACCGCCCAGAGACTCTTGTTTCCACACAGCCGCCTACACCACTGCGCCATGCTAGATTCTCAATGCGTATACGTTTTTTTTTTTTTTTTTTTCCCCTGCACTCTTCCTAAACCCTCGTAAACACAAAAATGATCGGGGAGAAGGTCGGCGAAAGAGCGGAGGAGAGAGGGAGTCGAGCGAGGCCGTATTTGCGAGCATTACTCTCGGCGGATGAGGTGCTTACCGAGAGAATGCGGACACTGACGTAGGCAGCCAAAAATACGAGCGTGATAAAAAGGAGACAAAATGACCGCAGTCAGCTCAAGCTGCCGTGGAGTGAGGAGCTGTGGCAGTGACTGGAGGCGCTATATGTCAAATGTCAGAGTGTGTAAGTCATAGGGTTGACCAAGCACAAACCCGGAACTCTCTCCATCACCACAGTCCCCTGAAATCACACTCAGGACTTAGAAAAGACATACGATATGGGGGACACAGAGACAGAGAAAGTCTGTAGTTTTTGTACACATTATAGTAATGTCAGTTGAGGCTTTTGTTGACGCATTGTGTTGTTTTGTACTGGCTACCACGCACTTTTTTTATATGGATAATGTCAAGTTGTCTCTCCTCAAATAATGAATTCAAAGTTGTTATTATATATGAGGCAAAAAAAAAAGGAGAAATAAAAATATGCTGTTTTTTTTTTTCCTCTCCTCCTTCGTTCCATCGAGTGGACTCTACCTGAGGAAGATGGCATCAGAGTCACTCTCCTAAAAATAACTACCCCCCCTGCTCCGTGGCGGGTCGTCCCATTGGTGCGAGCAGCCCTGTCCTGGACTGGCTGCTCATTGGTGCCCTATTTCAGAGATGTTTTTGTGCCACATTAACAAGCAGTCTCCAGCACTGTCTTTGAGTCCCCTCCCAGAAACACCCTCCCCCCCCCCGCCCCCCCAAACATGTTTGTCCTATCCACCCCCTAACAGAGCTCTTATGTACAAGACACAAATCCACTTCACGGTTCTGCTGGTAATAAGACAGTTCTCATCTCTAACACCATACAGAAGCTTATCACTCTAGAATACTAGAATAAGATTTGGCTGGTGGTTAGCACCAGAAAACAAAAATCACCTTGCGCATCGGTCAGTTCATATCACGCTCCGCCTGCCAGGTATGAGCTGGCATAGGCACAGGCAGAGGGACAGGTGAATGGGGCTGGTTTGGTTTTGGCACTGGCTCTATCAGGCTTCCTCAGGCCCGCACGCCGGGTGGCCATCACCATGGAGCAGAGAATGCGTCAGTATTACATGCTCCCCAGGTTCGTCCCCACAGACGCGCAAGCGGCTAATTGCGCAAGCTGTGCCACGCAGATGAGAAGTGATTTAGCCTGTGATGCAGACAGTAATAAACACTGGCTAGAGAAGAGAAGAAGGGGGGGAGGGGGGGGTCAATGAGCTGTAAGGCTCGTGCACACACAGACACGCACGCACGCACGCACACACACACACACACACACACACACACACAGAAACAGCCCCCACATCAGTGATGGACCTCCATCTGACCCACTCTGGGTGAGAGCTAGCCAGCTCTCAAGCAGAGGGGAGTTTGGATTGAACACACAAACACACATTTATTTGTGTGTGTGTGTGTGTGTGTGTGTGTGTGGGAGTAAGAGTAGGTGTATCTTTTCATGTGGTACAGTGCGATGCGGGCTGTCAAATAGGCTGTAGGATCAAACAAAAAAGACAAAAAGAGACAGAAAGAGAGAAAAAAAAAGAAGGCACTCAAAAATCCGAACGCTTACCGAGATGGACAGACCAACATTAAGCCTGCACACATGCATGAAATTACAGAAACGTCATAACACGCCGTGATAAAGAAGCAGTCAGACAACGCAGTCACTTAGAATTACATGTCATTTACACACACAGAATGATGAAGCATACAATTAGAGGGGCTGCTCCCGTGGTTGGATGCGTATGTTTGTGTGTGTACGCACGTGTGTGTGTGTGTGTGTGTGTGTGTGTGTGTGTGTGCGTGCGTGTGTGCGTGTGTGTGTGCGCGCGCGCGTGTTTGTGTGCATACAGAGCAGAGGGAGGGGGGAAGGGGTACTGTCCTTCCTCGAGGTGTTGTGGTGGACCCTGCAGGGGGGAATGCAGAGCTTCAGAGCGAATCAATGCCTTTGAACTGAGGGATTGCAGTGTAGAGGAGCAGCCACGGCACAGCATCGCATCCAGCTGGAACAGAGGAGGAGTCAGGCAGCCACACAGCCTCCGCACTGTCACCTCCTCTCCCTTCTGCAGAGAGGAGAGAGAGAATTTTAATGCAGCTCTCACTGGAGCTTGCCAAGGTGTTACCTATAGGCATAAAAGAGAGAGAGAAAAAGGGAAAGAGAAAGCTTACTGACACTTGCTGAAAAGACCTCACTCTCTCCTCTCAATAGATGCCTGCATATCTCCTCTACACAAGCCCTTTCTTTCACCTCATATGTATGCAAATCAGGCATCCTATGCAAATGGACCAGGCGGCGAAGAGGGGGGGTGTAGGAGTGTGTGTGTGCATGAGGGGGGATAGAATCCGATATGCCTCCCAGGTTCCAATCAGTTATTCATGATGTTCACCTTTGTCTACGTGTGTGAGAGTGTTTATGCGTGCACGCACCTGATCCTGAGGTGACTGGAAATCCTATTGCAGCTCTGGACAAGATGTTGCATGCTTACCTCAGTGCCGAGCAGTGAGAGTCATCTGTCACCTGACCACCAGAGCTGGATGTGCACGGCTCCCGTGGCACTTCTGAGACCCCAAACTTCCTACAGAGATTTGGGCTTTTTTTCCCTCTGTGGATGTTTGCGCCTTCTGGTGAGAGACTCTGTGGGCTGACGGCATCATTTGCTTTCATGCTTCAGAGGCGTATCCACCCTCTAACACACACACACACACACACACCTCTTTTCATCACTCTGGCTCTATCCAGATCTGGCCTCAGTGAGATGAGGGATTTTGTGAAAGGAGACAGTATATTCTAGCCTCAAAATCTGGAGCTGTCAGCCTGTTTGCACACCAGGCTGCTTTGTGGCACAGTGTCAGTGCAGCCGTGTGCACGCGCACGGCTCTGACTGAGTGGGAGAAAGGGCATAATGCAGAGAAACTTGGAAACACATAGAATGACACCCCTAAAGATGTTTACTGGAGCGTACCTGACACGTCGCAAACACTTTGTGGATTGTCTCCGAGTTACTCATTGCAGACCAGCCGAGTTCAACCTGCGGTGAAACAAACAGCATGAAATGCATCAGTAAGGAAAATGTCACACAGTTTTAGTTTCATGCTCTTTGAAACATGCAAGACAACAAAAAGCCTAACGTTAAGTCAAACAAATTTGCAAAAAAAAAAAAAAAAAAAAAAATGCAATGCAAAAATGAATTATATTATTAAAGACAAAACACTACATAAACCATCTAGAGAGCCACAAGATGGTGCATGGCTGCAAGCTTTTTCTCTCTTGTCACCACGTCACCGAAGGCTTAGCTGTAGTTGCTTCAAACTAAAACATTCAAATCGGCAGCAAGGTGAAAGTTCTGGGAGGCTCTCTGGTCCGGAGCCGACTGTCCAAGCCTTTCATGTGTGGTGCACACAGATTTTTCACCCCCACAGGTCTACACCGCCACACCTCTCGTCCCTCTCCTCTCATGTCATAATCTGTCATGTCTATAGCAGACACACACTCCAGTGCCTATACACACTCGTTCTCTTGTGATGGGACTGTCATTATGTTAATACTCATTTTAATGTAATGCTATGTACTAGTCATATGTGAACTAGCCCGAGACTGCTCTCTGTTAAATGAGGAAAAATCAAGAAATGCTTCCCACACTGAAGATGCAGTTTTTAATTTGCTGATATTTTATTGTATATTTTGATCCTCCGATGCCGTCTTTAATCTGCCATGCAGAGACCCGGACTGTTTTATGTGGCATGTCGTTGGTCCCATTCTATCCTCAGATAGCAATCTAAAGTGAAGGAGCTTCAGAACTGCCATTTATTTCACAGCTGAGAATAAGCTTCTAACAGTCTGCAAACTGTCAATGTGCAATCGCTGAAATCTTGATTACTGCCGTTCTGTCTGTTTGAACTAAACAATAACTAAAAAAGTGCCACACTGATCGAGACTCGCGACACATTTCTGCTAAGCAAATGTCCTTTCTGCCGTGAGATGTCGAGACACAATCGGTCATGTCTGGTATCAGGCTGTGTTTGTGCTGGTAGATAGGCTGGTCAGAGATGTGCAGTGAGTTAGAGGACCGATCTGCTTTTGTTGTAGATTTCACAGAGGTGCAGGGGACATTCAGTAAGACAGGAGCCACAGTAGACTGCTCCATTTTCTGAGAGGCAGGGGCACCTGTGTCCTCTACACACACCAAAAAGGAGGAGACATTTTTCCTGCAGGGGCACATGACCTTCAGTCTACCCCCGAATCCCGCTCCCGTCTCTCAGCGCCTCTTAAAGCACCGCTCCGCCGCATTAAATCCCAGGTAATTTGTGTAGTACTGGAGACTAAAGCTTAATTATAGAGACTTGAGTAATTTGGGTTTGAGATTAATATAATAATGGTGCACTGGTTTGTCTCTGATGCACTGTAATGTTAGGTGGAATGGGAGAGGGAACCACTGGTTCTTTTCATCAATAAAGAACAAAGGCTTCTGACTCCCTGATGCCACTCCCCCTACAGACACATACACACCTACACACGCACGCACACACACACGCACGCACACATACACACTCACACACACACACACACACGCTACACATGCTCCTTGGATAGCTTGGCTGTGTTCCACAATCACATTCTCTCCCAGCCGTCTCTGTCCACACTCTCTCCCCAGCCAGTCCACACACAGCTTGACTGCAGACAGCAGCCCAGAAGGTAGAAAAAGGGGGGAGGGAAAAAAAAAACAACAAATAAATGAGCCAAAGCCCCGCATCCTTTTGTCTTGAGCCTCATCCCCCAAATCGCTGACTGTCTGGGCATGAACGAAAGCAGTTCTGACAGTACAATCCTTTCACTAGATGCTTTTCAAAGCGCCTGCCCACCCCCCGCTCATGCCACTGCCTCACATGTGGTCTTGCGCTCTCTTACCGAGGGATGGTTGTTTTGCTGCTGCGTGGCTACTCCAGCACCTCAGTAAGGATAAGCTCGGAGCTTGGTAAGTTTTGGCATGTTGTGTTTATTGATGCGTGAAGAATTAGTCTCGCGCTAACCGATTTCCACACTTTGGGGTTCAAGTGCAACCAAACAGAAACTCCTAAATGGTTTTCACTAATGACATTAGAGGCTTCGGGCTGGTGTCACTGTTATTTCACTGGGTGAAAAAGAAACAAACAAACAAACAAAAAAATCAATGAGAGAACTGCCTGGCAGTAACAATCTCTCCTCTCTCCTTATACTCACTTCACATCTCTCTCTCTCACACACTTTCTCTCTCTCTCTCTCTCTCCTTCTCTCTCCCCTTCTCTATCCCTGGAGCAGTCCATCCAAACCCTGCTCAAATTTCATATGTGTTATCAGTGTATCAGTGACAGAAAGCCTTTTAGTGTCAGCCAGCCTTGGTTTTACAGGGGGAAAAAAATTGCCTGTCTGTTCCTCAGGTAACAGCATTGCCACTGATAAGGGAGAGTTCGGCTGACATGAATAGAACATAAAGAGACCAGAATATGGAGGGCACCTTCTGGGTAGCACTCTAGGCACTGTTGAAACTGAAAATATCCCAGCTGTGAAATATCACCTTGAGAACCCCGCCACCACAACCACCAGTCCCTATCCACACACACACACACACACACACATACAAATGTACACACCGAGACACATTCTCCACACAACACTGCACCGTCTTTTCATCTGTTTCCGCCCTCACTTTTGCCATTAGCTCCACTCTAATGTCCTTTGTCTCTCATTTCGGATTTGATAACCTTGAATCACGGCCAGTCTCTTGTCTTTTTCACCCTTGGTTTGGATCGACCTTCAGAGATGTGACAAAGCCTAAGTGATTCTATGTGTAAGCTATGATTCAGATGGCAGACAAAGTGGGACTCTCGGATGCTCCTTACATGCAAAGTCACGAAATGAAACGTCAGATTGCAGCACAAATAGCCACGATCCTTAAAAGAATCGTTAGGGAAAGGACAGATCCGGAGAGCCGAGGCTGGGGACGGCGGGAACGTTCGCCGTTATCACTCGGCAGCGGCGTCATATAAATGAATGCA
This sequence comes from Chanos chanos, assembly GCF_902362185.1. Classification (NCBI taxonomy): domain Eukaryota; kingdom Metazoa; phylum Chordata; class Actinopteri; order Gonorynchiformes; family Chanidae; genus Chanos; species Chanos chanos. The sequence continues at coordinate 13,474,537 of NC_044507.1, forward strand.
GTGTGAAACTATGAGCTAAAAGCAGGAGAAGAGGAAGCGGCTGCTCTGGCCGTGAAAACACAATGCAAAGGAGTTAAATGAGGGGTCCACCCTTGACGACTCCTGGGAGTACCTCCCGCTTGGCAGACCGCCCTTGCCAATCCCATCGCCCATCTCAAGGTCACTATTGCCGTGTCACCTGACTCAGGGTAAGAGGTTAATCTGTTGTTAAGGTAAGCTGAAACAACAGCAGAAGGAGAAAGAGAGGTAGGGGGGGGGGGGCCAGAAATAGTGTCTGTGAGTGAACGAATGAGAGAAGGGGGGTGGGGAGAGTGACAGCAGAGAGAGAGAGAGAGAGAGAGAGAGAGGGGCAGAATGAGTGACACTGCGACTGCTTCGCATCATCAATTAGGGTAGCTGAAGTGGCACCGAGCAGGAGCGAGTGCAAACCACTGTGCCTCACAGGGAGAAATAAATGACTGTGCCCTTATTGAGCGCAGCAAGGCATATAGCATTTCAGGCCAGTAATGTCATTGTGCCTTTGTACCGGCATTATTGATGAAGTCTGTCTCAAAGAAAACAATCCCTCGGCACACCAGCATTTGAGACTTCTCATTCCATCTGAAAGATCAATGTAAGCGATCTTCTGGACGGAAAACGCGCTGGAAAATAAAATGCGGCAAGCGCTGTCGCGTGGCGGCACACACCGAGCCGCCTCCCCCCAGCAGGAGCGCCACAGCAGCAAGAGAAGCAGATCAAAGAGACCCTTCTGCTTCACTGAAGCAGAGGAGTCAGGGACGTAAGCTTCGGCGGTCTCACCCGGTGCATCGTTTTCTCCCGGTAACACCGCTCCTCACGTCAGCGCCATCTCATTCCTGATCTTTCTCTCCCGTGCCCTCTTTTACAACGCGGTCCGGCTGCAGAATATCAAGTAGTCTGCCGCCCCAATTTAGAGACCCCCGATTTCCTCTCAATTCATATGCGGAATTCATGTGAAATACCCAGGGTAGTCAGTGCCTGGTAATGTAGTCACATATGTCTGCGGAGCTCTTCATTTACCTGGGAGAAAGGAGAAGCAGCAGTGATTGAACAGTGTGTGCCAATCGGTATACTACATGTATCTCTATGTGGTCTGCATCTTCACTCCACAAAACCTGTCTCTTGCTGTCCTCTAACATGCATTTCTGTCATTACTCATGAATTACAGTTCTCTCGGTAATCTCACACACACACCACACCTACACATACATACAATCACACACACACACAATCGCGCGCGCATACAACCACAGATGCAGGGAGTAAGCAGTAATGAGAGGGGAAAGACTTCCACCCTACCAGGCTCAACCCCCCCCCCCATCCCCACCCCAGCACCATTCATTTAGAGCTGCAGCAGGAGCACCCAGAGCAGGATGCCCGGGGCATTATTGGCACAGATGAATCAGGGACTGGGCTTGGCTCCGCAGGGAGCATAGGGCAGCTCTCTCACTCCCCTTAGTGTCTCCATGTCAACAAAGCCAGATTTCGACATTTAAAGGGCACATTTCCTTCCCAGTCCCCTGATGGAGGTGGCAGTTGCAGTGTTAAGGAGACCATTTTAGGAAAAAAAGAACATTATTAGTTCAGAACAAAGCTAACTGCTAGATGTGTTTCTTTTGTGCAAGTCAGTCAAAAGTATTTGCCTGGTTAGAATTGGCTCATGATAGTCTTTGTCTCATTATGGTTATGACTCATGATTTGTATGGCTGATAATGTTTTCATTCAAGAGAAGAGCGAGCATATTGGGAATGGTAGTAAGTCTGCAGATATTTTGAGCCATGCGGTGTTTTTAATCAGCAGTGTCTCGATTTTCTCCCATCAAGAAATAAATGACACTTAAATTATATTTAATATTACTGTATCACCTATCAGTGATATTATGATGAAATATTTTCTGAGATATTTGCTATCACCAAAATGAACCTGAAATATAGCCCACTTAATTATTTTAGAGGACTTACTTTGTGATTAAAAGCTACTTACGTGTATTACTTATAGCGCCCGAAATAGTATCGGACCTTCATCCACTGTCCAATAATAGATTAGCTTTAATAACTATTCTCCAGAGATAAATCAAAGAGACTGGTGAAAGGGATTCAAATTTGGCCAACGTAGATCACAGCGTTCAAAGCCATGCAGGTGACCACTGGGATGAATAGACCCAATGCTTCATTCTCCTGTGAATTCTGTGTGTCTCTGTGTGGGTCCATTATCTGAAAGGTCAGTGCAAAGCCGCAGTGCTGTCGGTCACAATGACGTCTCTGGGAGATGGCCGTGTGTTCTGCCAAGACAGACATCCTATTTTCAGGCCATCTAGCCTAATTAGCATCTCTCTGGACTGCCAGAGAGCCATTACACCCATATGAACAGTATCTCCATCAAACAGGCAAGGCTAAAAGAAACCCCCAAAAAAATAGCCATTGACGTTCATTCCCATTCCTCTTCCTGTCTCATGTTCTCTGTCCCTTCTTCCCCGCTGTTATTCTCTTATTTCATTTTAATATTATTGGGAGTAGTAGCAGTGGTAGTAGCAACAGTAGTTGTAATGGTAGTGGTAGTATTAGAATTATTAATATTATCATGACAATGGCAGAAATAGAGAGTCCATGAACGTTGTTTTGCTCAGTTGGTGTAGCAGAAGGTGACTGACCTAGTCTGGGTTTCTGATACACTGTGTCTGAGTCATTGGTTTTGAACGAGTGAGGTGCGATGAATCCTAGCGATGATGACTCATCAGGCTTATAACAATAAATATTTTTTGTTAGGAGAGCAGAGCTCTTTTGAAAAGTGCAGAATAAGCTTTGGTAGATGCGTATTCAAAGCAAAAGTAAAGGGGATTGAATAGTTTTTGAAATACACCTCATTAGTACCAATATACAATAACGTTTTGTGCGTATTTTGAAAGTAGGAAGCATATCTGAATATGAAGGGTAAACAAGCAGAGCTGGAATTTTCTTGACCTGAGCAAAATATCTTAAAACTTGGGGCCTGATTAACAAAAACGTACCGCTTGTGACATATTATTCAGCTTGTGGAAAACCAATAATATTCTCTCTCTCTCTCTCTCTCTCTCATCAAAAAAATTGCAAACTGAAATTTGGTGAATCAAAAATAGAAAGCAGCCTATTTTTGTTTATTTCCCTTTTTTTCTTTGTATTTGAGGAGCACTTTTTGTTGTCTGACCAAATATTGGTTCTAATATTGGCTTAGGGTGAGCTTCTCCCTGGAGCTTGTATTTAATATATGTTGACTGCCAAGATGGATCCCCAAAATCCAGCTGCCATTAAAGGACTGGCGAATATCATAAAGCTGAGATATTGGTTTATTACATTTAATATCTCTTACAGTGGTTAAATGTCCATTTTCTTCCAATACAATTGATGGCAGATTTTCCTAATATTGTTGAGTCATATTAAACAGGTTATGTAGAACCATTCTTGCAAGAGATATTATCTGTAACCGCATATTCTCTTTAAGCTGAAACATTAAGCAAAATATCATCAATAGTGTGTAGTTCCACCAAGCAGGTGTTTATGCAGAAGTCCTTACATAAATAATATCAAAATGCCAAGGTCATGAATATGTAAGGCAGGAAACCGAGAAGCTCTGTTTTTGCAGTGTGTTGGATTGTGTGTGTGTGCGTGTGCGTGTGTGTGTGCGTGTGTGTGTGTGCATGTGCGTGTGCGCGTGCGTGCGCGTGTGCGTGTGTGTGTGTGTTGACTCTCCTCAGGGGCTTCCATATTCCCCACATACTCTCTCTGCATGCATAATTAAGGAGGATGACTGGGATGTAAACACGAGGTGGAGAGCTAGTGCCCAATCTTCCAGCAGCCAGCATTAGCTGAGCGGCGAAAGAGAGCTATGCGAAATCCTGTCTGCGGTGGCTAGCAGAGATGATGCGATCAGGGGAGGACTGCTATGCTGGCTGTATGCTAGATTACAGAATGTAAGCACTTAGGACCAAGAGGAATACAGCAGAACAATCAGAGACTCTCCGTCCCCCCAGCACATGCAGCCGATGTATTATTCAGTAACAGGCTCTTGTGCTGGACAGTAAAAGGTCTTGCTGGGCATGTCTGTTATAGAAACAGAGATTGTCGTAAGGTCTAATATGCATGAGTCACCTATCCTTTGTCGGTTCTTATCATTGCAGAAGAGCACACAGATGGTTTGAGAGTGCACAGGCTGTAAAACCGTGCAATGAGATCAGTCATCCCTTGGTAAAAAATATTATTCTTTGTTTTTGCTGATTTTGTTGTTGTTTTGGAGCTGCTGTTTATTGACCTGCTTATCTGCTTAGGTCATGAGGTGCAGCCTTGCTCTGTATAATTTGTTCCCATGGTTGAAAACATTGGTATATAACACACCCCACATATTTCTTTTGAGCCAGTGTTTTAAAATCAGTCTGTAAATCACAGTCTTCCCAGACTCAATCTAATCTCCTGTCATGGACTTGGGCCAGCTGGGACAGTGGGGTAGTCATGGAAAGTCTGACTCCATCTGCAGAGATTTCATTGCCATAACTGAATGAAAACCAAGTTTCAAATTTAATTGGGCTTTTTAAAAGACAAGAAAGCTCACACAGTAGCATCACTGCCAGATTATAAGCGAACTGATGGTCAAGTCACCGAAGTTCTCTATCAACTACATTACAATAGTGCTTTCATATTAGAGCATATTATTAAAGCATATTATTCAAACAATATGTTGTTGTTTTGAACTGAAATAATTTTCACAAGAGAGTTCATGTTGATTGATGTGCACTATATAATATATTCAACAAAATGTACTCTGAAATTAAGTCCTATTGTGAGAGATAGACTGCCACATAACTACTATATTTATTCATATCATTTTCTCAGATGTTTAACAAGTAAAAAAGAGATCAGACACACTTTATGTCATTTTATCCAAAATGGACCACTTGCACATCTCTCCACATGTACATCTTTTAAGGTGTTTAAGCCCATATCCCATGTGGTCTTATTTGGGTCATTGTGTAAACAAGCACAGCACCACACGTGCACCATTATTAGATGGTGCGGTGCCTCCTGGGAGACTGCTGTGCAGCTCTTTGAGAGAAACATAGAGAGAGTGAGCTCTGGGGCCTGGCTGACTTCAGACAGAGCTTCAGTTAGATGAATAATGCCTGCGCCTGATGGGACCATGCTACCGTCCCCCGACGGGCCCATAGCATCGGAGTGCAAAGATGGAACAGCCCTCGTTGTACCATCTCCAGGTGACACCATTTCCTTTATAGAGCCTCTCTCCCATTAAACGGACACTCATCACTGAGAAACTGGAGCTTGTCTCTCAGCCCTGAGGATAAGAGGTTGATTTTATGCTCTGTTAGAGGAGACCAATGTCGCCATGCAATTGTCGTATCAGGACACTCCATTTTTGGTGGCTTGGTATGACAACTTAAATTCTTGACTGGAGTGATACAATAAAGGTGCAATATAAAATGTTTTTTATATGGTATTTAATATTTTATAATGATGAAATGTTAATACCACTGTTGTTTAAAAACGTATGTATCAATGGGATCTGTCATCACCTTTAAAGAAAGCACTGCAATAACTGAGCAAATCAGCTTTAAGAAAATTCAATTTTATATGTCTCAGATGGAGAAAAGGATTGATCATATGCACTACTGTGAATCTGAATGTGGTACAGTTGCTTACATTGCAAAAAGCAGTTTAATCCAGATATATCCTGTTGAATAATAGAATGATTTCTAAAATGAAAAGCTAAAGCCAAGCAGTAAGCATACCCCTTTTTTTCTTCTTTTTTTCTAAAGAGCCCCCTAGCTGGAGTCATGCAGTCCTTCAGAGAGCGGAGTGGTTTCCATGGCAACCAGCACTGCTACCAGCAGGAACCCCATGAATTATCACGCCTTGAGAGTTACAGGCATCATCACGGCCAGACCAGACAGGGCTACGAGGCACACTCCCTTGCTGCTGCAGGGATGCCGACAGCAGGAGCAGGATCTAAAGACTGTTATGGGCAGCAGACCTATCCAGGCTACAGCAACAGCTCAGCTCAGGCTAAGAAATCATACCGGGGAAGCAAAGTATCAGGACAGCATTTGCAAGGAGGTTACAGTAATCACATGGGCTCTGGTTACTCAGCTCAGTACATGAGTGAGGGCCACTTGCAACAGAAATGGGATGAGTCTGCTCAGTTATCCCAGTATGAGCAGGATATGGTTGGCCGTCTGGAGCAAGGAGCTGGGGGACCTTCCCAGTATCTCGAACAGAACATGTTGGCAATCTCCCAGAGTCAGTGCCATCATCCCTCCCAGCCCTCTGCTTCTATTTATACCAGTCAACATCAGCAAGGCCTCCCACCAAGTGCATCTCCCTCTTCTGTGATGTACACACAGGGACACCTGCACTTCCCTCAGCACTCCCAGTCCCCTTCATCCTCATCATCAACATCATCGTACATGGAAAAATGCAACCCAATGCCCCATGGTTACAAAGGTTATGCTATGCCAACAAACACCCAGTACACAAGGCAATTAGCAAACCATAGTGGCTTAAAACAGAGTGCTTACAGACCTCAAAACACCTATGGGTACCAACAGCCAACTTCAAGAGCTGGATTTGAACAGCAGACTTCCCTGCAAGGGATGCAAGGGTCACAGGAAAACCTTCAGAAATTCCAGCATTACAGTCAGCCCCAGCAGAGCTACTGTATTACAGATATCTCTGTAAGATCTCCTGAGCAGTACTACCAGAACTGCAGCCCCAGTTCTAGTCATTCACCTGCAAGGTCTGTGGGCAGGTCCCCCTCATATAGTTCCACCCCATCTCCACTAATGCCAAACCCTGAGACATACCAGTATGCTCCGCCTCCCATCAACCCTGGAGCTTCATCCTCAACTGGTCTCCAAGATCAGGGCATGCTGATGCCTCCGCATAGCCACTCATCTCCCAGTGTAAACCATCAATCTCAGACCTACTCAAGTTCCATGAAAGATCGTTTCTCTGAGAAGCTGCTGTCCAACCCAAGCCTCTGGAGCCTCAATGCCCTGACATCTCAGGTAGAGAGCATCTCTAACAATGTCCAACAGCTGCTCCTCTCAGAGGCTCTCATGGCTAACAAAAAAAGTAGCAAGCGTAACCATCCAAAAAAAGGAGAGGATTACAGGGGCCAGTTGAGGGGTATTGAGGACTCTTCATGTCCTGACAGCCAACATGGTCACATTCCTGAAGCCTATAGTGCTCCTAGACCTATGACAGCTGAGCTTCAAGAGGGAGGATACTCTAGCAGCACTGAAGATCAAATGGAGAGAAGCTATTACTACTTTGGCCAGGGTAAGGGGCCAACACAAGTCCCAACTCACTCACAGTTGAGCCTAGATACAGTATCTACTTGCTCCATGAACTCAGCCGATGACATGTCTATCAAGTCAGGAGACTCAGTTCGAAGTCTGCAGAGTGCAGCCTCTGAAGATCTTGGATGTGACCCCAGGGTGCAGAGAGCGCAAGTCGGGGAAGACCACACCAGTTCTATAAGGAACATCAGAGATGAGAGGTCTCCTATAAGCATCACAGCCTCAAGCCCCTTAAAGCAGGAGAGCAACTCACCACCAGATATAAAGCGGGTTGAGGGATCTGTGAAGGAGAATTTTGAGGAGTCAGCCTGGACTGAGAGGATGACTGATGAAGATGACACTGGAAAAAGAGATCTATCTGTTGGACAAGAGTGCAAAGGAGAGGTTGCAGAGGACCTAGAGAAACAGCAGAAGTGGCCAGAGGACAAGAAGTACCCCTCCCTTTTTCATAAGATAAATAAAGCTGTGTCAGGTGGAGGCTATTCTTATGAAACTGAAGAAAACATATATCAGGGGCTGCAAAATAAATATGATCCAGATGAAGGGGACACTGCTGAGAGAAGCTGCAGCCTTTTAGATGTTAGCCGCAAGGGACATGAGCGCTCTGAAATGAAATCTGAAATTTTCAAGTCTGAGCCAGAGCCTAATGCTGAGACCACTGTGAAAACATCGCTTACTATTTCAAGAAGCAACCTTGGGCAAGATCAATATTTACCTGGAAAAGTGGACAATTCAGAGATGGCGCATTTCACCCCTCAAAGTGAGACTTCAGAAGAGAGACTTTCAGCCACAGAGCGACAGAGGGGCACCTTTGAGGAGCACCAGTCTGTCCTCTCTCATCAGGTCACTGAAGTTAGAGAGAGGAAGGAGAGTCTGACACCTTCTGAAGAGGTCATTAATAATAGAACTATACCACAGGAGCCCTCTGCTGAAGTCTGCAGTAGGACAGTGGAGAGGGAAGGCGAGTCATTGGTCAACACAGAAAGTACAGAGACTGCTGCCCAGGATACGACCCTCAAGAACAGCAAAAGGAGGCCAGCCTTATGTGACATTGCACCTCAGTCTCACTCTGTAAAGACAGGCCTCTCAGCTCTCAATGAAAAAACAACACCTCAGGCCCAGGCAAGGGATCACATCGATCGGAGTGATGCAAAGGTGCTGGAGCCAGACTCTCCTCAGCTGCCAGGCAAGTCAATATTGCATTCAGCACCATCCTGGGCTAATACTCCACCCTCCCCACAGAAAGGCGATGAGGACATAGAGCCAGGGATAAGCTGCCCCAGTGCAGTGACGCCATTAGCTAAGCCTGAGCCTGAGGTCCCTTCTGCATATCCACGACCTTTTGGCCGAAAGCATACACGGGGCAGGAGACGGCTAATGCATGCAAGTGTAGGAATCAGGAGACATTCAAATGTAGAAGCCGATGGGGCGCCACCCTCTCCCCAAAAGCCCAACTTGCTTATCAGCAAAAGTGCCCTTTTTAACAGTCAGATGGGGACTACACACCAAGATATAAGCAGTCAAACACCGAAACTTTTGGCTGATATCCTACCTTCTCGGATGTGTACACGATCTATTAGCTCACAAGGTGGCCCAAAGGTTTGCCCCCCTGAGAAAAGGAAACCAGGTCCAAAACCAGGTTCAAAGCCTGGTCCAAAGCCAGGTTCAAAACCAGGTCCAAAACCTGGTACTAAACCTGGTCCAAAGCCTGGTCTAAAGCCTAGTCCCAAACCAGGCCCAAAGCCTGGGCCAAAACCTGGTCTAAAACCTGGTCCAAAGCCTGGAGTGAAACCTGGGCCAAAATCTGGATCAAAGCCTGGAGTAAAGCCAGTTCTAAAACCAGGTCCAAAGCCTGGTAGTAAACCTGGTCCAAAGCCTGGTCCGAAGCCTGGTCCAAAGCCTATTGAGGTAGCGACCCCAAAGGGCCCTGGCCGTCCAAGAGGCCTCACTTCTAAGGTCAAGGTGATGAAACAAGAAGGCCAAATACAGACTGTTACAAACCGTGTTAATGCAAGTAAGACCATGAGTGAAAGTAAGAAACAAGATGAAAACAGAGACACCACCATTGTTGAAACAAATTTAGGTAGTACTTCAGATACTACCATTTTGAGCAACACTTTGGTGATCCCTGCAGATAACACTCTGGGAACTACCATGGAGACCACTACAGTGGATGTAAAATCTCAGATGAAAGACCAAAAGCCCATGGTCCTGAGATCTCGCAAACATGCTCTTGAAAACATAACAAAATACAAAGAAAAAGAGAGTGAAACATCAACAGATCTTCCCCAAAGTAAACCCAATGATACAGAGATGCAGAGAGTCGATTTAGAGAAGACGTATGAGAATCCCACACCAATCATAAACACCACTAGCCAAGAGGGAGCCTATTTGGATTCCCTAACAGGACCTGATGAGAATACTGTAATTTCTGTGAAAAGAAAATCGAGTTTGCAGTCTCAAGAACCTGTCAAGAAAAAGAGAGGTGTCAAAGCAAAACAAACAGAAAATCAGCAGCCATCAACAAAAACAGTTGTGGGAGTCCGAGGTCCCAGGGGGAGACGAAAGCGAGGACAACAGGCAAAGCCAGCTGTAAACAACGACTTGACCAAAGATGATCCTCCTGCCAACGACATCAGTGATATGCCTTGTGCACCTCCTCAGTGTCCCACTAAAACAAAGTACCTGCCTCCCCGAAAAGGCAGAGGTTTGAAATATGAGGCAATGGTTCAGAAAATCACATCCCCAGGGTCCAAAAAACAAGCTCCAACCCCTCAACTCGATACAGTGCTAGAAGACTCAACATCAAAGTTTGTGCCACAGGTTTCAGAGCAGAGGGAGACAGTAAACACCCTGGAGGTAATACCGGAGGAAGGTCAAGGCACAATGATTACAGAGGGGAGTCAAGACACAATGTGCGTCAAGACCCCCAGGAAGAAGAGAAGGAAGTGGGCCACTGTAGAGAGTGCAGACACACCAGATGTTACCCTGGAGGCTGGGAGCCTGATTATCAATTCACCAAGGCTGGCCAAACAGCGAGCCATCAAAAACAACCATGAGATGCATCTAAAGCAAAGGAGAAAGAGAAGGAAAGGCGTCATGGTGACAGAAAGTATACCCACTGGGGAGCCACAGGAAACAGTCCAAACAAAGACCACATTCCCACCTTTACTTCCATCCTCCTCTGTGTTACCCAATACAGAAGAGCAGAGAGAGGGTGAGCAGGCTCCCACAGAGATGTGTATTCTGCTCAACAAACCCAAAAGAGGAAGGCGTCCATCACTCAAAAAGAAAGAGGAAGACAGTTTCGCTGTATACGCCACTAAAGATGACTTAAAGGTCAAAAAGCCTGGACTCAAAAAGAGGATCAGGCAGAATCCTAATGTTATCACAATAAAGGGACCCAGACTTAAGACAAAGTGCAGAAAGGAAAGTTCTCCAACAGTAGAGGAGAAACAGACAGAGGACAGTTTGAAACAAGACTTAAATCAGCAGCACAAATATGAAAGCAAATGGTTTTTTACCCCGTATGTACGCATTGACAGTTCCAGAGAATTCGCCTCCCTTTGTACTATCGTAAACAGGCCTGAGGAAGAACAGCTGCTTATCCAGGCTAGAAAAAAGAGCTTCACCAAAATTAAAAATCCAGTCACGGTTGCCAAGGCAATACCAAACTGCTCGGTGATGCTCCAGGGGCCCTTAGTTAACAAAAGCTTAATTGACAGGTGTCTATTATGCTGCCTGTGTGGAAAGCCAGCAAATTACAGGGAGCTGGGAGACTTGTGTGGACCTTATTACCCTGAAGACTGTGTACCACGGAAAACATTGTCCACAATACATGGAGAATCTTTCAGGGAAGACAAAGAGGGGACAATGAGCTGCAGAACAGAGCTGACCACCACTTTGAGAGGTGAAGGGGAAAAGGACTCATATCAGGAAAAGACAAGTAGAGATCTTCAAGGGCATCTGAGAAAAGGGAGAAGGGCATTTAGGGAGCAGATCAGGATTCGTCCCAGCTTCCGAGTAAGGCTTAAAAGGCTGCAGTTGTTGCAAGGAAGAGCTGGAGGGGCAGCTACCCCTGGTGGTATGGAGGGATGTGGTGAAGCTCTGCAGAGACTAAGGCTGAAGGCAGAAACGAAGGAGCACTGGGCACATGAGGCTTGTGTTATCTGGACGAATGGTGTAATCCTGGTTGCTGGCAAACTTTATGGGCTCATGGAAGCTGCACAAGCTGCTAATGAAATGGTAAGTATATCACCAACTTTAGATACAACGATGTTTAAGTTTTCCATATGTAAATAATGTCAACAGCTGTATAAAATGTCTGTCAGGTTATCTATATTACCATCGTTGTGACAAAATTTTAATGTGATGGTTTGTACATAACATGTGCTGACATAGTAGCAGGTATCAATTATCAGTAATGGACCCCTGATTGATGTATGCTGTTTGTGAAATCTACCAATTTATAAGAACTGTTTCAGGGCTCTCTGTCTCCCCACAGAAATGCTCTAAGTGCCAGAGTGTGGGTGCGTCAATCAGCTGCTGCTGGAAAAGCTGCACTCAGAAATATCACTTTGTCTGCGCCAAAGAAATAGGTAAGAGTCCCTACACTTAAAGTGTGAGTGGGAGGAGTGTTGTGTGGGTGTATACACAATATTAACCATAATCCCTGTGGCTCAATTCATGTGTTAAGCTGTATTTGGGACATCAGCTTGGTGTGTAAGCATATATGATATATATCCACCTAACATAATGTAATGTTGTCAACAGCACAATGATCATAATCTATATGGGTCTGCCAAGTCTGGTCATAGTCTCTCTTGCTCTTTCTGCCTCCCTCACTCACTCCTTCTCTCAATCGGCTTCTCTCTGTTTTATCTTATAACAGGTTGCATGTTTGAGGAGGACAGCTTTTCAGTAAAATGTCCAAAACACAAGGTGAGTGAGTGAATTTACCACCCCCCCCCCCCCCCCCCCCCCCCCCACACACACACACACACACACACACACACACACAGGCATGCGCACACACGCACGCACGCACGCACGCACGCACACACACACACACACACACACACACACACACACACACACACACACACAAAAGAAGGCTCCGATGCATCCCTGTTACGTAATGGTCTTCATCTGTCCTTGCTGGAACATTTTGCTTATCCTTATTAAATGAAGGTGTGCTTTTAAAAATACAAGACGGCACAACCTTTTATAAGTGATATGGCAACGGTTCAGCTAATACCTCCTCTCCTATTTATCTTAGCAATTGATTACTAGTTCTCCTGTCATGTTAGCACAGAGTCACTAATCTTTAATGCCAGAGTGTAGGTGAATTTGATTGGATTTGCTATCTCCAACTGCTGCTGTGCAAGGGGACATGGAGAATTCTACAGAAATAGAAAACAAGAAGACATAGAGACTCTACAAAACAACCTAAAAAGAACCCAGAAAACACTATGCTGCCTTAGTGTACTAAATATCACTCCATAATATGAAAATTATACCTCATATTTTTCTCTATACCAAAATATCCTTGTGAAAAATATCACTCCTTCCCATGACCATGTCACAATAGTAACAAAGCTGGAAAGTGCCACTTTAGCATGCAAAACATACTGCATATGTTGCACAACCTTTTAATTTGACCCAGCAATTATGACTGTTGCAAGCTTTACAAGCAGTATTTCTAGCTTACGCCATCTACTGGTCACCAGTGAGCACTGCAGTGAGGGTGGAAGTTTAGAGTTTAAGTGTGCTGCTGACATTGAGTAGAGTGCAGCAGAGTATTGGATCAGCAGCAGCAGGCTTCCTTCCTCCACTCACTAGCAGAGGGAGAGAAACCTGGCCGCAGATCAAAACACCCCACCCAGCTCCCCCTGCCGTTCCCTCCTTTCACTTCTCTTCTCTCCTCCCACGTCAAGCGAAAGAGAGAGAGAGAGAGAGAGAGAGAGAAAAAGAGAGAACAAGGGTTCACGTCAAGCCAAGCACACATCGACTCATGGATCTAAGGGCTTTGGGTCTCGGCTATGCCAATTTGCTATCTTAATGAAAGAGAACAGTAGGGATACCACCCCCATGCAGGTCTCCCAGGAAATATGTTCCTCACCCTCCTCCTCTACACTGTGTTGAGGTTTTTGTTCAGCTCACGTGGCGAGAGAGCATGAGAGCAGTGCTGTTTCTTACAGCCACTGCTTTAGGTTGTGCCAAGGGGGCAGCAGGCAGAACAAGAGGATGTTTATCCATCCTCCATGCTTGTGTAGGAACAAAGGGAGCCGTTACATCATGGAGAGATTCAGAAGGAAGGAGGTGCTGAAAGTTAGCTGGGGCAACTGAGTAGATGAGAGCTCAGTACAATAGGGAGAACCAAAACCAGAGACTGTAAAGAATTTAGAAAGAAAGACAGAAAGACAGAAAGAAAGAAAGAAAGAAAGAAAGAAAGAAAGAAAGAAAGAAAGAAAGAAAGAAAGAAGGACAAAATCAGAAAAAGCTCCACACCAGACCAATTAGGAAGCAGCCCTGCTGTGTCTGTCAGCAGAGCCACTCTGCTGGCCAGATGCAGCACCTTGCACACTGCAGCTTTCATCCCAACACAGTGGCCAGTTCCTTCCAGTACAGGCAATTAAAGAACCCATGCCACATTGCTGCTGATGCAGAGCCTTCCTCTCTCTCTCTCTCTCTCTCTCTCTCTCCCTACTTCTATCTATCTGTCCCTATTTCCATCTATCTCTCTCTTTCTCTCTGTTACACAAACACACACACTGCAGTTCTGTACCTGCATAAGTAGGCTAATGCAGCACTCGTAAAAACAACTGTTGTGGGGATGACTTCTATCTGTGCGATTAGTGTTTTCACTTTGTGTTAGCTAGTGATCATGGCTTGGGTTACAGTGTAGTAATAAACACCCGTGTCTCTGGATACCTTATCTTTCAGGCTTTGTAATATAAAAAGGAAAGGAATCGCTCAGCCCGGTCAGTGTCACCTACGGCGTGGAACAAGGACATCCATCGGCCTGTTTTTGCACCGCAGGTCACCAAGGACCACGGTAAAAACCCCAACACGTACTGGGGTTTCTCTGAAGCACAAAGGTACTGTAGCAATACTGACCCAGGATCTCAGAGAAACAGCTGCCATCGCGTTCAGCATCCCAGTGAAGACACAGCCATCTCCTCAACTGACTCTGCGAGTATTTCATCACTTGCACAAAACAAAAGGGAGACTGGCACTTGTGAATAAGAAAAATGACATTCTCGTTCTTTGGAATGGTTGTTATCAGTTTTGGACACCTGGAGACAGCAATCTGGCCTGTTGCCTTTTTGCTGGCTAACCCATTGCTCACAGACTGGTATAGACGTCACATCAGTGTGTTGTTGAAGCGCATTCAGATTTGAGATGTCATGCATCAAGCACCCACTGGATGTATTTCAATGTAAGCTTAGGTGTTAAAAATGTAAATGGTGTGCTTTACAGGTCTGAATATTCTAATATTAAAATATATATATATTATTTTAATATAATGCTCTTCCAAGATGTACTTTGATGTGCATTTACAAACACACCAACAAAACTCCATCGGTGTCCAGCTCTTCTGTTCACAAAGCTCCTTGAATCAGTCCAGATATGTGTGTACAGATCCCCAGTCACAATTCATTTGTTTCCATTTGACACAGTCACGACTTTACGGTTCTCCATTCATCTCTTTGACTAAGGCTGTTCTTGTATCACAGAGATCACTGAATCAAAAAAAAAAAGAAAAAAAAAAGTACATAACATATATCATTTTCATTTCTGTATGTGACCAACGCCATGCTAATATAGGCTGCTCACTGCATTCAACTTGCTACATCTTATCATATAATTCATAAAAGAGTCAACACGGAGCAGTAAGCCAGTGGAGCTATCACACACCACTGTTCTTTTAATTCTTAATTCTAAGTAATTGTGTACATAAGTATTTGATGCTGTTTAAATGTAAGATGTGATGTACTATTATAATTGTGTATAGTATTTCTTAGAGATGTTTATTTTCTATAAAATGAATATGTTATTGCCTATAAAATGTTATTAAAAATAATGAATTAAAATGACTTTTTTTTAATTGTATTTGTTTTACATTGCTCAAATGATAATTGCAGTGTTTCATTGTTTTAGAGCTGTTTGGGAATGTTTTTGTAATGCTAATATGAAATATACTGGATATGTTACCATCACCAGCTGTCCTTGCCATTGAGACATACAAACACAATGTTTATTTTCCTTATGACTCCTTATCGCAAAATAAAAAAGCTGGTAATACTACAGCTATTAAGCTGATATTATGCAATTATTACCTGTTAGAACAACAAAGGTCTCAAATGATGCCAGGACCTAATGTAAACAAATAACTGTGTAGTTACTATAGTCATTTATTATGTTTAAATAGGGTGTTTAGTCCTATGCGATTTAAACAGCAATATAAAATGTGACCAACTGAGGTACAATATGACACTGCTATGTCAGCATATAATCTGCTAGAAGTTGTACATTGCTAGAATGCTTTGAATGCTGAGGCTCTAATACTGTATCTACTAAAAGATTTAAAAAATAAGTTTAAAAAATACACGCACCACAAACAACTATAGCAACAAATGCTATGCCATTAAACCACTGGCCTGTGTGATTCAAACCTATGTATCACTAATGTATTTTTAAAAACATTTTAGAATGTCATCTCATCACTTTCATAAATGAAAAATACAAAAGTTGTGCAGAATCTGCGAATCAGAATCAAGCCGTTCTAAGTTTTTCGTTACAAAAAGGCTTTTATTTACATTCTCAAGAATAATCACAGAGCAAAACAGAAGACAAAAAGACAAACTTTCAGTTTAAAGACATTTTCTCTGGTAGACTTCAATTATGCGCGCTAAAAACTGGTTAATCATGTATAGAAATGGTTTTGTGTCTCTTATATAACAAATGCAATGTCTGTGAAAACAAAACTACCTGATGATTGGGCGTCCTTAAACACAATACGGTGGTTGAAAAATGTATCCTCACTTTCGGAGAACTACTGGGCCACACTCCTATCTTGTTTTGAAAACACTTAGGCCTCTTTGGATAGAACAATTAAGATATGTGAGGGTGGCTGCTGCTAAGGTCCGATTTTGTTACCATAGGCCCTAAACTAAGCTTTACAAAATAAAAGACCCCCATTTGTGTTTTTGGGGCTCCCTGAAATGGAAGGTTCAATAGCAAGAGGAAGAGGCTACATTCTCTCAAGATAAATAGGTAGCCCGCATCTCACTCAGTAGTGCAATTGGATATAGTGCCTTTTAGGTGATTCTTTCTCTGATGACTGCCATAATCTCTATATTGAAGGTTTTTTTATGCAGGGTTTTCCTCTCAAAAGAAAAAAAAAAAGAAAAGAAAAAGAAACCTCTGCTAATACAAAACATTGATGCCCAAATCTTAATAGACAAATTATAAATACATGTAATATATATATATACAAGGAAAATACTTTATGAAAGTGAACCCACTAAAGCCTCATATATATATGTTATTATATGTAAAATTCATCCCTGCTTCAGGTCGTGCAGGTAAGACCCCAACTGTACAACGTGATATAATAGAGGAGGACCTAGCTAATCTCAAAATGAGACCAGTTCCTCCAATGAATACTTCACTTCGCCCATTCAAATATAACCAAATCACAAAATGTAAAAAAAAAGGGGGGGGGGGGTCTTAAAATGCGTGCCCAGTTCAACCACCCAGCAAGTCAGCCACCACACATTTCCAGTTCAGGTTATAACAGCCTGTCAAAACTCCACCCAGTGGCCACAGCTGGCCCTGTCTGTGCATCTCACAAAGACGGTAAGAAATCAGTTTGTTTGTTTTTTTAAAGGGGACTATAAATAAGTTAAATAATATATTTTATATCAAAAAAAGGAATTAAAAACACTTTTGTTTGCAGAGGAGAGTCAGAGGGACATCTGGGTTTTGTGTGTATTGGCAAGTTGAATGCAGTGGGGAGACACTTTTAGACCTCTGTTTCACAGGAACGAGGGACAGAGCTGAAATGAGAGAATCGATCCACTAACAGTCTACAGGCTAATCTCTCTGATGACATTGGCCAAAGCCTTTTCTGCCAGCTGAAGGAAACGGGGAGTTGTGAATTTTCCTTTGGAGCCTGGGGGGAGGAGTGGGTGTATTATGAGGAGGTGAAAATGTGTATGAGCTGTGAGGTGTGTGTGGGTGTGTGCGTGTGTTTGTGTGCAGGGGCTGGTGCTGACACTAGGTGGAGGTGACAGTTGTGCCGCTGCCAAGTTTGATGATCATCTGCTGGCAGTCGTGGAGAGTGCGTTTGTCTCCCAGTTTCTCCAGTGTGCGGGCTGCATCAGCCAGCATACCCACTCGCTGGCCCGGGGCCGACAGGAAGGATGGGGGAAGGTAACGACAAGCCAACATCACAGCTTCCGCCTGCTCACGCTGTCCCGGCCTCGTCTCACACTCTTCTGCGCAAGCACACACAGACACACACACACACACACACACACACACACGCACACGCGCGCACACGCACACACACAAAAACAACATGTGAATTTCACAGACTGGTGATGAACACACTCAAAAGCTGTAGAGAAGCTTCTGGTGCACTTGCGCACGCACACACACACACACACACACACACACACACACACACACACACACACACACGTCCCCACCCCATGTGTTAGATTCACAGACAAGGAGATGAACACAAACAAATGGAGCTGCTCGTCAGAGACATGCGCACACTAACACATACATGAAGCGTGAAGATCACACACCAGGCACTGAACAGACAGTAATTACGACTCATCGCGGCTTCTGATAACTCTTCCGAACACACACGCAGACACACACACACACACATACACACACACGCGAGGCTCTCACCTGTTTTGCCTCCGGGTGTGGCGCGGCGTCTCAGGCTGCGGTCCAGTAGCTGGTGTGTACGTGTGGGACTAGCTCCTGCCATCAACCTGGCTGTGGCTTCATGCAGAAACAGCTGCAGAGAGAGAGAAAGAGAGACAGGGCGGGGGGTGGGGGGGGAGATTAAGGGGCTAGCAAACACGCTGTTTCCACTCTGACTAATCCTGCCTTCGCCGCCCCTGACACGTCTCTCTCACTCTCTCTCCATTTTCCTCTCCCTCAATCCCACACACTGCATTTAGCACCGACGGCTCCGCACAGGAGCCGTGTTCTCAAAGCCCCGGTTTAAACGTAACAACACGCTTCTGCGTTTAAAAACAGGCCTTTGTCTCAAACATCACGGACAGAATGATGTCTCAAAATTATTTACTGTTAATAGAAAGACAGAGAAAGAAAGGAGTAGATTTGTATGAGAGAGAAAAGTATGGAGAAAAAGTTCAACCGATGATTCAACTACAGCTTAGGCAAAAATTCAGGACATGGAAAATCAAGTCAGAAAATTAAATAGAACTCTAGTACAAAGAGTTACAGGCAATTTATTTCAATTGTACCACTTGAGCACATGAAGCAGATTTTAACAGATGCCCTCTCTGTAAGCTGGGAACTCTCTAACCCCAATTCAACATCAACATCAATTTCTATTAAAGAACGAAAAATCAGCGCAATGAAATTGAACTTTGACATAACCTCTCATCTGACCTCTTTAGTCAGAATTCTGCTGTGTGTGTGTGTGTGTTGTATTTGCATGCATTTCAGTGAGTGTGTGCGCCTCTGTGAGATGCCCACCCTGCGCATGGCTGGTCTGAAGCTCTGGGCCAGTCTCCTGAGAGAGCTGAGGTCCTGCTGAAAGCCCTGCAGCTCTGGAGGAGACGCCTGCTGCGCTGCCACTGGAGAGACACTCTGCTGCTCCCGCCACACGTTCGTACGCGTCACCAACAACAAGTCACACAGCAACAACTGCACCAGCTGCACGCCGAGATAAAGGGTCACAGAGTGAGAGAGAGAGAGAGAGAGAGAGAGAGAGACAGAGAGAGAGACAGAGATCAGAAACACACACATTTTAAATCCGTGCCAGGAATAAAAAACAACTTCTGCTCATGGTATTCCAAGGATTTCACGGCACACGTGCCTTACTATGTTGTGTGTGTGAGTCTGTATGTGTTGTGTGTATTTGTTACAGAGGCAGTGCGTTGCAGCCAAGCTCTGTGTTGCACTGCAGGAACATTGCACAGAGTTCAGCACATGCAATGCAACTACAATGCACCACAGCTCTGGCCAGATCAGGACATCTGTCAGGAACCAGTTCCCGCTCTGCAAACACAGATTTGTGTGTGTGTGTGTGTGTGTGTGTGTGTGTGCACATCTGTACATAGCTCTATAAATACCTTGTGCAGGACCCTGTCTGTGTGTAAGAGCAGGGAGGTGTACTTTACATAATCTTTGTCTCGGTGTGTGTGTGTGTGTGTGTGTGTGTGTGTGTGCGCGCGCTGTGTGTTTACCTTGTCTAACACATTGCTGTGACAGTGAGGCCCCAGGTTCAGGCTGTCTCTGAGCAGGCTGCTGGCTCTCTCACAGTAGCTCAGACTGAGCTGGCAGTTCTCAGGTTTGGCCAGCAGAGTGCGCACTGCTTTAAATGCATTCAGGCAAGCTTTGGGCAAGGGGCTCCTGCAACACAAAGAACATGCTGTGAGTATGCACACATTTTAAAGAACTAGCACAACGCTTTGAATTAAGGCATGCAAAAATTCTCAAACGCTGTGGGACTCTCCTAAAGTGTTCTACATCATTTCAACATCAAACTTTCATCTAAATCACAGTTGACCAAGTTGAATTGCAAAATGCAAAAATGCTGCAATAGAAATGTTGAATTACAGCCACACACACACACACACAAACATTTCTACAAATATTTCTAAATACAGTTTAAGTATATGCATAAAGCGTATAAATATTCTAAGGGGAAAATTCATCGCACTACACATTTCTTCACACAAAAAATGAGCTTCCGTGGGGGTCCTTTGCTGATGTTGTGTGTGTGTGTGTGTGTGTGTGTGTGTGAGTGCGCGTGTGTGTGCTGACGATACTCACTCTGCTGTCTGCAGACTTCGTGGCAGGTGCTCTACTGCTGGGTAAAGTCTCTCGGCTGCCATGTCATCGCCCTGCAGCCAGTTGATGACCACCACCACGACTGAGGACCACCATTTGGAGTGGGGGTCACACCCTGGAGATGGTCACAAACAAAGTCATGCATTACAGAAGGACCCACATGCATACAACCACTCTCACACTCATCTGAAATCACTACTCAAACACTGAACAGAGAACCTACAACTCACAAAGCCATTCACAGTAATGCATACTAAGCAGACAGTGAATGGTGACAGTGACCATCTCCACAACAATGTGTCATGTGCAGGGGGGTGGTGACATTTGTGAAGCAGGACTGTCAAGTTGTAGAACCAGATTGTTCAAACAACCACTGATTTAAAAGATACTGTTTAAGTTCTGCTGGTACACCACAGTAAACATATGGCCAAGGAGAACAAATCCACAATCTTCTTTGTGTCCCTTCATTTATAGTTCTTTTGAAATATGTTTAATTTTGGTAATATGCAAGATTTAATAAAAATGATTTGGCTCATCATATTCCAATTCATAACATAGTCTGCAGTAGTATGTTGTGTATTTCTTTCGTGTGTTTCCAATATTAGGAGTTACTGATAAAAAACAAGGTTCTTGCCCTGAGTGAGAACTGAACTAAAGAGAGACTAGTTCACAGCACTCACCTGTAACAGTGGCCATGTTGGAGCCAATGGCGAAGGACTGAGTGGTGGCTCCGGCAGCATCTGAAGCACTGGTCAGCAGCTGCAGGTACTCCAGAGCATCCGAGTACTCGCTGTAGAAAGCATATATACATTTCAGATAAAGAGGATGTTCGACAAACAGGGTATAGGTTTACGTTAGTTACAGCTGGAACTGGAACTACATTAAGCTACCATAAGAATAGATCTGTGTTTTCCAGTTCATCTCCCTGAGCCACCCTGGATACGTTACTTTGTGTTTACCCCAGCGAGAGCACGCCTGATTCATCTTATCAAGGTCGTGGGAATCAGTTACAGAGTAATATCGGGAGTGTTAGAGCTTAAAGCGTCTCAAAATTAAGAGAGCCTCTAGAAATGGACTGGGACACATTCCAATTGGGAGTTGAGATCACTCGGTGGCAGCTGGAGTTCTTCAGTTAGGCCTGAAGTGTTGGTGCACTTGGGATCGGTTATTGCACAGAGAAAAAATTCTGAGTTGGGGTTTGGTGGACTCACCCCTCATGCTCATTGGTTGTTTTCTCGCCCCTTGGCTGAGCTACGCAGTAAAGCGCCTTCTCCAGCAGATGCTCTCGGAACGCCTGAGTCACCTGAGCCAGCGGATCAACTGGAGAGAGATGGGAGGGGAGTAATAAGCCTCTTATCTTATCTTCTAACAATTTTTTTGTTTTATCATCTATTTTATTGCTTTTCAACCATAAAAAACACAATAAAACGGCCATAAAAATTTTTACTCAGTGATGGCATCTAGTCAACTAGCCAGTAGTTTATCCGAAACGGTCAAGTCATTTCTTTCACGCAGTTTACACGTGAGGGCCGGGGTGAGATGGGGTCATGCCGACCTGTGTTCCCAGCCTGGCTGTAGATACTCTCCTTGGGTATGCTGCGTACAGACCAGTCCCCGTCCACAAAGAAACGATGGCCCAGAGGATGGCATAGCCACTGCATGGCAGGAGGAACACTGCCACTGGGAGAGAGACAGGCCTGACGAGCACTGCTAAGGAATACACGCTGAGAGAGAGAGAGAGAGAGAAAGAAAGAAAGAAAGAAAGAAAGAACCCTGTAAACTGCCTGCACATATAAAAAGCATGCCCATAAATTGCGCTGCAATGCACAGTTTTCAGTAAACAGAAAAGAAAAGAAAAAAACTCTGTTACAGCGTGTAGAAAATCTGAGCACTGAAATGTAACTCTTATAAACGAATAACAGACTTAAAAAAAAAAAAAACTGCGGAGCAGAAAGCTGTTTTGAGATTCAGAATAAGAGATCTCTGGGTGCTTACAGAGGTGAAGTGGAGCAGACGGGGCAAACTGGTTTTCACTCTCAGAGCGGCAGACACGTAGATCTCAGCGAGCGTGGCCACGGGCAGGCAGTCTCCGGCACATTCCGCCAGATTCACCGCACTCAAAGCCATGTGCACAGCAGAGAGATGACTGCCACCAAGCTTACCTACAGACAGACAAATCCAGGAGATACAAGATATTGTCAGATAGTCTACTTTCAATGGTCCTCTTTATTTTAGAACTGAAGGCATCAAAACGGTTTAATCTATTCAGACGCTACACAATATTTTGCTACAAAAATTCGTCCCAAGTCGGCTCTAAAACGTTAGCAACACCGGCCATCCAAGCTTTACAAGACACAGCACGCAAAGTTAAAACCCACTAGAATTTACAATGCTAAACTAAAAAAAAAAAATCACATTAAAAAAAAAAAAAAAAAGGTCTCTCTGTACCGGTCATGTGCAGCTGGTGCAGGCGGTGGTACACAAGGGCGGCGTCTCGGCTGCTTTTGCGGGCGTCGTCCTGGAGCGGACGGTCTGACCTCAGTCCTCCGGCCTTGCTCGCCAGCCAGCGCCCCACCCACAGTCTCTGCAGGCAGAGACGCAGGCCGGCCCACAGGGCCGCACACGTCAGGTCCAGCTGAGAGGTGGGCAGGGGACGACCCAAAGCCTTCAGACAGGTCCACAGGTTCTGAGACGCCTGAGCAAAATCTCCCTGCATGCGATGGAGGGATGGGGAAAGAGAGACACATTTCTGTCATTCAGAAACTTCAAATATAAACTGATCATTTGTTCTTATCTGTTCATGGGGGGAATCAGGTCACCTGATCAGGTGGCACATCACAGTTGTCTACGAATGCGAACGTGTGTGTGTGTGTGTGTGTTTCTCTCTGACTCACCCTGGCCAGGTCCAGGTCAGCCTGTTTACGGTGCCTCCAGAACAGAACAGATGAGCAGGAGTGAGGTCTGGTAACAGGTTCTCCATAAACCAGCAGTCTGATCAAAACTCCAGCCACCAGAACACCATTCAACAGCCACACCAGCAGGGTGGGCAGCATCCAGTCCATCCAACCCCATGAATCCGCTGTTACACACACACACACACACACACACACACACACAGATAAGCATAAAAGAGTGATGAACAATTATTATTTTGAGTTCTGTTTTGTGGACATTAAAACAAACCAGTCCAGGAATAATATGCACAATTATGTGAGTACTTTATTGATGAATGTTTCAAATATACATATTTACTGCATGCTACTGTCTCATTAGTTCTTGATGCCATTTTTATGCACTAGCAGGCCTTAATACATTCGCACTGTTTGCCAATACCAGAAAATGAAGAGAGAGACCAACAAAAAAACTGAGCAACATTTCTGAAAATCATCAAATCAAAAGGCTAAAACTTCCCATGTGTGGAATGTTATATATTTACCCTACCCAACAAATTCACAAACCACTCACCACCTTACACATTCTAATCCCATTAATCCCACACCACATTTCCATAATCCAGTAATCCACCCTGACTCTGCCTACCTGCACTCTCCATTCCCAGCATGTTCCTGCCAGTCCCAGGGTGGCCGGTGGAGGTGGCGGCTCCGGAGCTGCTCCAGCTGCCACACAGCAGTGAGGCCAGTGGGTTAAAGGAGAGGAAGAGGAAGGTGAACGCACACAGAGCCATGCGAGAGCGGTCCAGCATTCCCACGCTGCCACTGCCTGTGGCCTTGTCTGCATGAACCAGCAGCTAATAAAGAGAGAGCAGTACAGACAGACAGACAGACAGATGGAGAGCGAGAGAGAGAGAGAGAGAGAGAGAGAGAGAGAGAAGAGGTGAGCTGAAGCCATAGTCCCCACAAACTTATTTTTTCACCCAGTTCTTTTCGTGCGTTTCTATGACGAAATGTGTTAAAGTGCGCGCTCATAAAGTTGAGGTATATTAGCAACATTAGGTATGTATAATCTTACAATCTGATAGACACTACCTTTTAGTGAGGAGGGTCTGGCTGCTCTAAGTACAATCTAAACACAGTATAAAGGACTCACCTTACTGTCTTCTCCCATAGGGCTGTCTGGTTCAGAGTCACTGCTGCAGTGGGACAGGGGACCGCCAGGTAAGGGTGAGCCAGCGTCGGACGCAGGAGGGGTGGGCATCTCGCTCTTCACATCTACCTCCATGGCCACCAGATCCTTCAGAGACTCTGTAAGAACAAAAACGGAACGAAAAGACAGATTACCTTTGAGGGACAAACAAATGGATTGTAAAATGAAGCAAAAATAAAAAAAATAAACAACGGAAAACGTACTGTTCTTCTGGGCAGCCATTTTGAGAGCCATGTTCTCCTGTTTGAGTTTCTGATTGCACTGCTGTAGGTAGCGGATGTAGTCGATGGCCTTCCTTAGTACTGCTGATTTATTCAGCTGGGTCACAGACAGAAAGACAATCAATATAAGCGCTTTTACAACAGCAAGCACAATAAAAAATATTCTGCGTCTATTCTTCATATCTATTCTCGAATATAATGACCAAATATTTGTGAAGTCAACAATTCATAGTTGCTTGTCCTATTTAAACACTTTTAAGAAGCAAAATAAATGAATGAAGAAAGTTGTACATATTGAGAGAAGTTTGAATTGTATGAAGAGGAAAATCATTTGGACCGTAGACAGACCTTGGCCTCAGTGCCGGCCACCAGATCTTTGAGCTCGATGATCTTGTCGTTGATGGAGGATCGGTAGCGTTTCTCGATGGCGTTGTGGGCCGTGCGTTTCTCGCCCTTTTGCGGTTGGCCGGCAGGTTTTCCGCTGATGGCAATACGGTTTATTGGGAGCTTCTCTGTGTCTACCACAACCGGGACTGTGGTGAAAATGGTGCCCCCATTCATCAGAGCCTGAGGGGGGGGGACAAGAGAGGGGTGAAGAGGAAGGACCAAAAAAAAAAAAAAAGCAACACATGAGCTTTGTGAAAATAAAAGAAGAATCAATGATAACTCGAGTATATTTATACTGAAGCCCTCATCAACCCCTATGCTGGTTCAACATGAATTTATGTTTTGTTTTGTTTTTTTCCTTTTGTTTTTTTCCTGAGTTCATGACTTTCTACTTGATCTTTTTTCCAAAGAATACATATAAACAGACCGTCTGACAACTGAATAATAAAATATCAGCAGGGCTTTCATAACCAAGAATGAGCATGCCTTAAAACATACATGGTTGGTGGCAACATAATATCCCCATATTGCTGTGCGTGACAAACATTACATTTGAGACATAGAGAAAGAGACATGAATATGCATGTGTTGTACTGCTCTGTATGAGGGAACAGACAAAGAGGGGACGTGCTCATTGGAAATCAGAGGGTGTACCTGCAGAGAGGTGTTCTGGACTGGAGCCGTGGATGTTGCCAAGGAGGTAATGCAGGGAGATGCTACCGTGGTTACCATGGATGCATCAGGCTTCAGGGCAGTGAGCAGGAGGGAGTCAGCCTTAATGAACTGTGGCTGCAGCAATACCTACAACAAAAAAGAAACAGAGGGATCAGAGCCTTCAGTGGCCAGGAATACATCAAAGTCATTGCTGCTAACAGGCTTCCAGGAAGGACAAGTAGAAAGCTTAGGTAGTGAAAAACAGGTCCAGTATAGAAAAATGCAAATAATGATGCATAAAAGTGCATAACATTAGGACAAATGCATCCGATAGCACCAGTGATGGGGAAAACACAAATACTGATTAACAAAGCCTGTCCTGTGAAAGCACCTAAATTTAAACAGAAACCTTAGGAGTGTCTCTTAAACGTAACATTTTGATGAAGGTTTTTGAGACTAATGTAAAGCTAATGTAGGCTTTTGTACACTACTTCACATTAGGGTTGATACACACACACACACACACACACACAAACTTACTGGAACCTGCTGGACATGAGGAGAGATGGTTTGTGTTGGAGGACTTGACGACGTGGCTAACAGTGGTGACGTGGACAGGCCCTGAACTTGAGCCTGAATGGCCACTGGCTGCACACTCGGAGGAGAGCTCGACATGCTTGGGATTGGCTGAGGGGAGCTGGCTTGATTGACAGCTGTAAGGACACATTAAAACCAATTTTAAAAAAATAATAACGCAATAGAACACTGTATATATCCTTTTCAGTAATGTACAAGAACAAAGCAGAAACACCTCATTACTGTACTTTGGAATGTTTGGGAATATTTCCACAACATTTAATGTTTTTGTCAACTTGCACTTTTACCTCAGTACACTGTCAAAAGCAAACGGCTACTTTTATTTACTTTTATTCAGACACACTTCCCCAGACATTTACGCTACATAGTACAACATTAAATCAGCAGAAAAAAACAAATGCACAAACACAGCGCTCCACTAATGGAACGTTCTAGATGATTTCCATCCTCCCACAGACTAGATCAGAGTCCTTGTGGTCACCACTCATACTGCATGTATGGCATGGGTATGGCCCAGCCACATTTAAGCCCTGCTCAGTAGCACTATCTTCTTTAGATCATATTAATACATTTGACAAAGTTGTAGTTATTTTGCCAATACCTGAATGATTTTAATGGGACTCTAAGATGTTTGTGTAGTCCCTGAAGTACTTAAAAAAAAAAAAAGAAATATAAGAATAATAATAATAATAAAAAAAACAGCACCTATCCAATGGTCAGTACAAAGACAAAAGCAGACTGGACTTTTAACCACATATAACACATTACACTTCTGTAACCTTTACTTGAGTAGTTATCTCACAGGTCTCTTTCATTCTAACTTGAGGCATTTTCCAGAGAGGTATCTTTACTTTGATAAAGTATGGCTATAAGGTGCTTCATACAACACAAATCTTTATTTATGGTCTACCAAAAAGAAACTTTCAATACTTCAGATAACCTTTTTAAAAAGATATCTGATTTCTCTGCTATTAAATAATTAAATCCAGTGTACTAACATAGCTGGTTTCTTGCCTCTTTCAAAATGTTCGTCTATTGTGTTTTACAAGGCCAGTGCACTTGGCTGCTCATTATGATGAAACAGGAAACTGACAGCTCAGTGTTTAAATACTAAGCGACTAAAATCAAGCTTCAACTCCTCTGGTCCTTAGCCACTGCTGGACTTATCATTGCTTTGAACTAAGATGCTCTTTGGCCTAATCAGAAGATGAGCTTAACGTAATCGTTGTGATAAAAAAGCCAACTGAATGAGTGAAAGTATGAAGAAGATAGCAGTGCAGGGGACTGGATCGCATGAATGTGACAGAGACTACAATAAAGGTTAGTAGGTTTGTGGACCTAAACATGGGCCGCCCACTATCAGTGTGGACTTTGAGTCCTCCCACACCACCGTCTTTGCTTTTGTAACAGTGAACTTTAATGCTGTCGACATCACCACTTCTTCCCATCATTTGACTAAAGGTGAGTGGGTGATGTCATGGCTATGACTCATTATGGTATGTCACAGTAAGCATATAGCATAGACACTTTAGTACCTTAACAGCGGCACACATGAATGAAGCCACATAGTAAATACAATGTAGTAACAACTAGAGCCCAACAGGGAGTGTTTATGGTGCAAAAAAAGGGTAGGACAGGCAGAGAATATACTGTAACTGCTTACTATATGAACCTTTCTTGGGGAGGAAAACATGCATGAGCCTGTCGATGCTGTGTAAGATTTTCAGATTTGGATGAACACCACTAATAGAATTTAGGGTCGAAAGCTACTTGAGCTCGCCTTTTATCACAACATCATAAAACCATTCTGTATTACACATCTCCATAAAACCAAGACTCATCACTTAAACCATCACTTACTATAGGGAAAAAAACAATGGACTATTGTTCTAAAAATCGTTAACAAGCAAAATATTACCACTTCTGTGCATTTAACTCACAGCCATAGCAAGTTTAACAACGTTGCAGGTCAGATCCCCTCAGGATTACCTCATCATGGTTTTAATGACCAAGGGCTGAGTGTGCAATGCCTTTAGAGTCAAGGACCACATTAGTGCCTGATGCCACTGTGGCATTTCTGAAACCCCACTGATTCAAGGGAAAAGTGTTAAACCAAGTGTTTTAGCCAAGTTAAAAAAAAAAATGGAACAAGAGCACACAAGACACATTTTTACTCACGTGAGAAATTATTCTGGTTGGCGTAGCTGGCCAGGGGCTGCTGCTGCTGCTGCTGCTGCTGCTGCTGAGTTTGCTGGGGTGTCGGTGAGGCGAACAGAGCCTGCGGACCAGGACTGTACACTGGGCTCTTCCCAGCAGGACCATGGTTCTGACCTGGCTGCCCAGAAGGCTGGAGGGCACATGGGGGGGTCTGAGAGGCTTTGGGTTGAGTTGTCTGCAGAGGAGGACCCTGCTGACGTGATGCTGCGGGCGTGGACGCCTGAGCCAAAGGAGACTGCTGGAAGGTGGTGGGGTGGAACACCTTGTCAGGGGTAGAGGAACTGCGTGTAATGGGGGGGCCCAGCAGGGCATCCAGGTGGGGACTGCTGCTCAGGATAGAAGATTTGGTGGGGGAGGTGGAGGTGGAGGAGGTTGGCGAACATGAAGAAGGGGTGGAGTGAGCCAGGACTGGAAGATCCTGAGTGTGAGTTGGAGGAACAAACTGAGGGGGGTCAAACAGGCCTCCAAACTCCATGTCCTGGTTATTGATGAGCTGGAGCATGTCTGTGAATGGAGAGCAAAAGAAGTGTGAAGAAATGGCATTGACTGTGCCCACTGAGTGAAGAAAGAGTTTTGTGGAGGGCAAATTTTATAGTTTTTGGCAAACAAAAGGTTAAATCACAAAGTCAAATTTATATACCAGTGATACATTTTTCAAGGAAACCAGTAATAAAAGACATAAAATAATTGAATGCATTTGATCTCCATTTTCAAATGTATAACTATGATTTTTTTTTTAATTGAAAGGACACTGCAGCTCTAACATGAACTGCAACACATTTGACTAGAGACGTCACACATTAATTCAAATTACACTAAATGTTCAAAGCTCATTAACAAAAAGTTACAAATCACAACCAATCTGACGTATTTTCAATTTAAGACGACTCATCATGACACTGCACTTCCTTTTCCGTACACCCCTCGATCCTCTAAAACAAACAAGTCAAAAATACTTCTGCAAAGCTACAGATAAGGTGAAAAAAATTACAGGAATCATAAGAAATTCTCCTCGGTATCTCATCAGAAACCACTGACAAAAGCTGAAGCGAATGCTACCAATTTATTCAATTCTCAGAGTACCGAATAGAATTGAATAAGACTCTGTTGGCAGTGTAAGAATGTCACATTACTGCATCTCAAATTCAGAGCAGCAAGTCGCCAGCAAGGACAGAGGGGCTTGCTGGTCAGACACATCTGTTTACTTGTCCTCCATTACAATAATCCCAAACCTCACATGAGGGAGATGAAAAGACGTGTCTTGAATGAGAACGTGAAGAGCTATGTGGCACACTCACAGTCCAAACGAAAGACTGAGAATCTGCACAGCTACAGATCCCTTCAGTAAAAAATAAGTGGTAATAAGATTTGTGCCATCTACCTGACTGCATCACAAACTGCATAATGAGTGTATAAATACGTTTAATTAATTACAAGGAGCCCTTTAAAAGGATGCTCCGCTGCAAATCTGCCCAAAATTCTGTTTAAAGCCTGCAAAGCTATCAGATAATCACTTGTTTATCAACGTCTGTATTACACTCCTAAAGACAAGTACCATTTGAGAATACTGGGGCATACAGAAAGTCCATTTCTGTGTTGAAGAGGCCTTCTAACTAAAACAGCTGTATGCAGGTAATTAATTATTTTAATTTGGTTTTAAATCCACACTATATTAATCTTAAATGCCCATCCACAGACAAGGCAGCGGGGAATTTGTAAACCAATGTTTTGTATGAGGTGATCGCTCTCGACCAATGAGAGAAAGCCAAAGCGCCTTGCTATGCGGACTAGCCTCTTAGATGGAGAGGGTGGAGAGCTTGTCTGTAGTTTCAACAGGATTCAGAGACTGGGGTTACTATCGGGCACTGTAGTCAAATTCATCATGGGGTTACCCTCGGTCAAACCGATTCATAGCGCGATGTGACCCAATCACTTAATGTAAAGAATACATCCAAAAATATACAATATATTCCAATAATACGTCTGTAACATCTCAAGTATTGCCTTCGTTTATTTACTGGAAGATTTCACATGAATCTTAATTATGTAAACGTTATTTCAAATAAACGACTGCATGACTCTGACACAATCGTTTTATACTTTTGCAGTTTGCAGTTAAATGTATCACACAAAAAAATGTTTCACTAAGCAAGCCCGCGTAGAGCGATGCACGATAGTAACCTCGAGTCAAGTGATGTCACTTGAACAAGTTCGAGGGGGCGGGGCCCTGTCATGGCAACTTCTGCGAGAGACAATGGCCGCAACGTTTCATCAGTAGTTCATCCATATAAAGTGAAAATTAAGAAATAGCTTGACGCCCTTCAAGGACCATAGCTAACTAAATGCATCTCTACCACTCTCTGCGTTTACCACATGAGGTTCATAAAAGCGAAGCAAAAAAGCATGACCAGCATGGTTCAGTACGCCCAGTTAGAAATTAGCCTAATTGGCGCGACATGACCATCAGATTTAAGACTATGAGCAGTATGTGTAAGAGATAATGCTATGTCCACGTTAAGAATTTAGTCTGTAAACTCGTAATGGGCAGAGAAAGAAGTTTAAAAGTTCCGCCAAGCTGTGACTACTGCTGGTCCCTCTATGACACCTCAGCTCCCAGTCAAGCCACCAGTGTACACAGTAACGTTACCAGTTTAAGCGTAAGCTAAAATTAGCATACTATAACTGTGATATATAAGCACGTGCACCAGCTTGGCAGCAACGACAAACTAACAGTAACTGGCCAAGAAGAAATGTGTAGTTAGTTGTATATAACTTGGAATCTTGTCACCTCTCAGATATTGTAACTTGTACAATTTTCCCTTGATTGGTAAAGCAAGTGTATTCATTTTCTCTCTTACCATCTATGTCGCTCAGCAGCGCTGTGTCAATATCACTCGGATCATTTAGAGACAGGCTTGGATCCAGGTTATCCAGTGCCGGATCGTCAAAAGACAAATTATTCATTTTCACTCGCTCGCTCTCAATCTAGTTTGTCGACTTGTTCGTTAATCAGGTTCGAGACACACTAAAGTTATCCCATGTAAATTAAAAGCTTCTTGCACTTAACAGCTGAGTCAACATACAGGTACATTTGTTGATATATCATTGAAGAAGTTCAACAACCCTCGACGACAATCAACTTTGTTATTGATCTGTCAACTACCTGCCGCCTCCTATTTCCATTCTGCCACACAAGGAAAACTTGTCTAAACAGAGTTTGGTTAGTGCACTAGCATGCTAACGGAGTGCGCAAGGCAAACCTCAAAGTGATGCAAATGATTGACGCTTTTTGCAACCAATCGGGGAGAGTATGGGTTGGCAAACGCGAGCGTGTTCAAGTGGTCTGTTTTTTAACAGAATGAAAGTAGCTCTCGTAGTTGGTAAATTGTGTTACATTTACCACTTTATGTTATCTACATGTGGCAAAATATGAATTTTTAATTAAGCTACCCAGTATTATGTACATATCGTTATTGAGCAAAAAGTTAGATGCGAGGTAAAATCAAATAAATGCGATTATGTTAAAATTGTTGAGATACCAGAGTCTAGGGGCGAGTGTACTAATCTATTCTGTTGTATTCTAGTCTACTCTGATTTTATCGCTTCTGCTATGCCTTAAAAGCATTTAATTTCTTGTTATTATGCCTCAAATGGCTGGTTATTCTTGTATGGATATATATTTAAGTAATTCCCATTCAGTTTCTTTGGATTTTTTTTTTCTTTTTTGTATATTATAACTACAGTATTTATATCTGAATGCACTGAAAATTGCAAGGTTCTATGGCGCAGAGGCACTTGTTTACAATTTTTTTTTTTTACACAGATTATTGTTTAGAAGCCTACAGCACGTTCTTGCTCTTCTCGAGTGCGGGCTTGTCTTGAGAAACCAATCAAAGACGTTCGGGGGCGGGTCATAGAAATTCATGTTTGCCTGACCTGCAAAGGTGACTCCGCCTGTAGAACCAGAGAAATGGACCAATGGTATCTTAGAAACAGAGTGGGGTGATATGACATCACAAATGTGGCTCCCGTGATTACATCATGTATTTCTCCTGAAATAATAAGGCGAGATATTTGTAGCGGGGGATTCGGATTTAAAGGAGCCTGAAAATGGATGTGCAGACAGAACTTAAAACAGAGACACAAACTGCACAAATTATTTGTTAAATCCTAACAAAAAACATGTTTTGATACTCCTGGACCATTGTTATTGTCGCAAATTAAGCATTAAGAGAGTAACGTGTTCATTTAAAATGTGGTTAATATGACTCTAGTCATATGATTAGTTATGTAAATCCTTTTTAGAATCCCAAAACTACAGCAGATCTTAACAGACATATTTTCTAACATGTTGAACTGATGTGTTAATACTGACAGACATACATCAAAGTATGCAAACAAAAGACAACTGAGGTGGGGTGAAGTAGGTCAATGGCCTAAAGTAACACAGCAAACTGAAGCTGAACAGCGGCATTGCTGGTGAAATGTTGTGGGCTGTTGACACGGCTGCTTTTGTTTGTCCTGTGTGGCATTGTCTTACAGTGGGTGTTTCAAAATAAACAGTACAGCCAGAAAAAAATGGATCTCAGGCAGTGTTACATAAACCATGTTTTTGTTCCAGACTGTCTTTTAGATTTCAATTTAGATGAACAGATGGATCTCCAGAAAAACAATACTGATCAGTATACTTCAATAAGGGCCAGTGATACAGGTGACATGGTTAACAGCATGATTTTAAGTATGCAAGTTTTCATCTGCCATGTTAAAAATCCAGGCCTCCACACATACACACACACACACCCACACACCCACACAGAGAACCTTGCAATGGGCAAATTGCTTGTGTTTTATTGGGGCTTAACATGTGAAGAACTGAAACAGCACAGAGCTTAAAGAGGGTCTTGGTTAATGCATTACACGACTGGTTAATGCATTCATGTAGACTTCCTCTCAGATATGTGAATAGATGAAGCTCTCAAATAACCAAGTCTGTGCGGGATCAAATGTCAAAACAACACTTCTGAACCCCTTTACGTATTCTGAATGCATGAGCTCAATTAACTCTCTTTTTTTTTTTTTTTAATTTCTCCCCTCATACTAACAGAGATCTTGGAAAGGAAGGTCTTTGCAGTGTAAGTGTAAGCTAAATTAGTTACAAACACACTCACATGTATAGAATGACTTCAAAGTTTGCATTATACAATGACTGCCCAGAAATCATATTCTTCCCAAAAAAAAAAATCAAAATGGAGCAGAAAAACAGCAAATGTGTCTTGATATCAACAATAATGGACAGAGCTTAGCCATATGAAAGTATAATCATTTTAATAAAACAAGACGAATATTAAACAATATTAAATCGCACAATAGTAAATTTATTCTTTTTCAGTATTCTAAAATACATTAAAACATTTATTCTTTAGACAAATAAAACTGTTAAAGACTTTTTAATGTCAACTGGTAACATTCATAAGCCAAGTATTACAAATAATGATTGCCACTGTGGTTGAAAGCATTTCTCTTCATAGAGTACAACAGGGTGCTTACTTAAAGGATTTACAATTATCTCATTTAAGATTTAACATTTGTTAAATTTACGATATTATAACTGATTAAGAGGAGGATTAAACGCCTAAGTAATGCTCAAAGTAAATGAGGACATGATGCTGTTTTTGACCAGTTGAAGAAATCTTCTCTGATGTACTGGTTAAGTAATGTTAGCAGGAAAATCTGAGTTAGGAGTTACATATATTCTCTCAAATCTCCAATATGATGCAGATTTCTTTTTATGCACACCTCTTTAATAACTTGCCTAGCAAATCATATTACTTTATAAACAGTGAAGTGCAGTATTTTTTACAGCTACAAACACTCTGGAGTTTGTCATTTCTGCATTGCTTTCTGCATGGAATGGCTGCACACAGGCACAGGGTCATTTTCCCTAGTTTAATTTTTTTTTGTTTGTTTATTTTGCATGGTTCACCTCCGAAATGGAACCTTAGGACTGAAGGATAAATAAGTGACAAGGACTTTGTCATTAACATCTTTAGCTACAGTTAAGATGAACTCTTCAGCTTTCAGGTATCATACACATATTTCTGACATATATACATATATTTACGTACATACATGAATACATATTTTACAATAACCAAGAAACAACATCTCTTTTTCTTTTTCTTTTTTTTGTATAACAACTGTCGAGCACAACACAACACAAACTTAATTAATTGGCTTTTTTTCAGTGCTTGATTAGTTATTTAAGTCATTGTATATTGTCATGTTTCAAACTCACTACATTTCCAGCAAATGTGCTTTTGCAGATAGAGGACAGGGCTGGAATATCAGGAGATATCAGAGATTAAGGTGCAGTAAGTAGAAAGCCAATGACCCCTTGTCAGCAACAGAGAAGGTCCTTTATCATACGCATAGGGAGCTACACTTATCCAATGTGTGTGTGTGTGTGTGTATATATATATATATATATTTCATTTAGACTGAAAGGGAAGGAGAAAGCATGTGTCTTAAAGCAGTTAATCTTCTCTGGACAACATATATCTGAAAAATTTACTCTTAACTTGAAGACATAGAAGTGCTTACATTTGACTCTTTGGAAAAGAGAGAGCATTAAAAACTCACTCCATTTTGGGGGAAAAAGCATCTGCAAGAAAGGTCATCTAAACTACCTTTGGTCAGTATACGCGAGTGGCAATTATGACTAAGCAGCCATATCCCCCCCCCTCCACACTTACAGTCGAACAGCCATGCACGCAAACACACAGGGAGAATGGACAGGTGGCCCTCAGTGTCAGACAAGGTATAGGTAAGGATAAAATAATTAAATGTATTGGCTTTCCCTTTTCAAACTTTGCCCTGCTCATCAGATACGCACGGGTCTGGCTCATCTCTCTGTGCAGCCTGAGAGCAGGAGAGGTGAGTAATACAGCCTTGATTTCTGGTGACCTCAGTCTCATTGGAAAGAATGGCACAGAACTACACTTTATTTTTCAACAGGAGCGATTTAGAATTTATACAACCAAACTGATGGAATGGCAGGGTTTTTTTTTTTTCTTTTGTTAACGATATTTACATTTTGGAGATCTAAGGAAAAAATGTGAAAAAAAAGAAATCACCATATATTCATAAGATACCATATTCTTAGTAAAATGTTGAAAATTAGGAATAAATTAATAGAAAATGGAATGCCTCACAAAAAAAATCAAAGAAACCTTTAAATGATCTCATTAAAAACATAATCGACTTTCTGTTAATTGCATTTTCTATTGGAAACCATTTACGGCATGCCCCCTATTCAATCCAGCTACAGATAAAGTCAGAAGTAGACCTTAACCACACGCCCTGTCTCACAGTGTCAGGCTAAGCTCCCCACAGTCAGGGGAGTGAAACGGGACGCAAGACTATGACGATATCTTTGATGCATCAAACACGTCGATAGAATTGCAGAGTTGTGGCGCAGGCAGCAAGCGTCTGGATGTTGGTAAGAAGGGGCAATGACGAGAGATGCTAGTTCTCTACACTGCTGCAGCGCTGGAATGGAGCTGGTTATGGCGAGAGGGGAGGCTTCCAGAGAAGAGAGCTTTTTTTTTTTTTTCTCCGGTCAGCCATCTACAAGGCAAACAGGGCGTCCTCCGTCCGCTCCGCTTTCTTGCGGCTGCTGCCAGAGGAACTCACAGGTGGGCCGGGGTCTCCACTAGGGGGCGATGGTAGTGCTGTGTCTGCGGCTTTGGCCCTTTCTTCTAAGAACTTGTCAAATTCTGGGCAACAGACAAGAAAGAGAAGATAAGTAAGTTACAGGGAGTTATAGGAAGTTCCAGTTTCCCTAGGGACTAGAAAGCTGTTTCATCTCTTAAATGTATCTGACTTTGACCCCTGCATGACCTTGAATTGTAAACTATGAGATGTTATGGCACATTCACTCATGTATTGATACAAATTTCATAATGAATCTTGAGTGGTTCATATATCCCATCAGTGGTACTGTAATGAAAAAGGCTGTGTTTGTACAATCAATGATCTCTGGGAATACCACCCCATTACACTCAGTGAAGTTACTCCATTGATACAAATCATTGATGAACTGAAGTACAATGACTTGTAAATAAATTAATACATGCTAGGATAGTACTACTAAGGTAGAACTGTGCTGTTTTCTAGCTGTGATCTATCACACCAGCTCATCAGGACCCCGACAAGTTAAATTAAGTAGAGGTACTGCAGGCATTGAGACTCTTTAACTGTCTAATCCCACAGTGAATCATGCGATCATCGGATCTTCTCAGTCAACTTTAAATAGTCTTTTAAGTTCCTCTTCAGTACAGTACCTTCACTTGTCACGCCTTCTTCTGCCTCATCACCTTTCTGTTCAGAAAAAAGGGAACAAAAACAAACAATCAACCAGTTAGTTCAAGTTTCATTTGAACAATTCATCTGAAAACATCTTGGATCTGTTCTCAAACACTGATTGCATGCTGTACACAGTAATGCATTTTTATCAGAGAAACGTACCTTTCCTCTAGACGGTCACTCACTGACCATTACACAACGTGGCATGCATGCATGTCATTCAGGGTCACAAGCACACTGCCAGCACAGGACTCAATATACTGTTTGTTTAAGGCAACCACTACTGTCAAAGCAGCACCATTACCAGTTCAACAAGTTGACATCATGTCAAATATAAATGCATTCACCACCACTCCACTTGAAACATGAGTACGCCAGTCAAACTGTCCATCGATTTTTTTGTTTAATGTACTTTTCATTTCTGAACGAACTGGGACATTTAGCATTTACATCTGTGGACCTACCTATTGTCAAATATACTGCAAGGCTTACACACCAACTTACATAAGCTCCACTTAAAATGACTGTTAGTCATGGTAGTCGTATGAGAGTCATACCACACGCTTTACTGTTAGAGATGTCACTAATGGAAAATGATAGATTAAGGCTCTAAATGAAAAGAAAATGAATTAAAAGAAACCTATGGTGTTTAACTGCTTACATGAAAAATGGGTGTAGTGGGCCCGATGAGAACACAAAAAAAAAGGGAGAATGAAGATCAAAGTAAAGAAGTCTCACCACATCAGCACAGAGCCACTCCTCAATGTCATCCATGACAGAGGACTGCGAGACGGGAATCTATGGAGCAAAGCCATGGACAAACCAAAGGCCCCCCCCCCCGAAAATAAGCCACAAAATATAAACAACCCACCCCCCCCAAAAAAAAACACACACACACACATAAAACAGAAAACATCCACAAGAAAACCAAAAGAAGAAAAAAAAAATAAACAAGAAAAATTACTTAAGAGTCTGAGAGGTAAAAATGCAATTAAAAAGTCAAACCAAGCCAAAGACCAAAGGAAGAGAAGGGCACATACACACTACATACACACTGAGTGCACACAGAGCATGGATGTTGCTGCGTGACATGCGGTAGCTGTGAGACATGGAAGGGAAACGTCTGACAGGACGTGCGTCTCATGATCAGAGAGGACAGACTGTGTGATTCTAACAGTCGGGGGGGAAAAAAACAAAACAAAAAAAAACAATGTGGCCATGAAAAGTGTGCTTTTGGATTTGAATTCAAACATTAAGCTAGAGCCTTCTATTAGGACAGCGCTTGGTAACAGGTTTCTCTGAAACGTAAGCACCGTTTGTTTCCACCAAAGCTCAGTTCAGCCACTTTGTGTAATATTTAAGCGTGCCATGCCTATGAAATCAGCTCTTTTTAGAAACATGCTGGATTGTGTCACTGTTAAGTGCCCATTGGGGCACAAACTTGTAATAAAGTTGAGACCAAGCTATTTAAATTTCTCAGTGGAGTTGTCTGAGAAATCCTAATAATATCAAAGGCACGACATACATTTAAAAATGTAAAAGAGACAGAGGAATGGAGAATAGTCCTGGTGTCTAACCAGTGTGTAATGATTATCAAAAGAGAGCACAAACTCGCTGATAAACACTTGGAGATAACGGCTGGCAGCTGTCAACGGGTTGTAATGTGCCCCCTGTTTCCTCATTTCGTTATATATATCTAAATCATGTGCTTGTACAACATTATTGAGATTCATAAACAGACATATGTACTTAATGTACTACTAGTGCAGTCATGAGATAAAATGTGTTTCATTGTTTGTTACAGCAGCCCTTCTTTTCAAAATAAGTCTCTCATGTTTTTGTGACGCACTGTATCTAAATTTCGAGATTATTTGAGAAAAAAGTTTTGTAAAAATAAATGAATAAATATAGTGTGTGAACTACAGCACAACTACATAATTAGCAAACCTACAAAATCTCTCTGAGATTTTTTTAGAAACAATTTTATCAGACCGAAACTAGAATCCAATGCCATATTTATAACCAAATGCATTTGCACGTACACTGACAGAAAGTGATTCTGCCATAGCTAAGCATTTTCTTACCTAATTCAAACTCTGCACAGCACTTAAAAGTTCGAAAGATAGAAAGACAGTTCACATCTTTTGTAGATTGTACATTAAAAAAAAACAGCAAATCACATTACTGAGGACCAAGTAAAGTAAAAATGCCATGTAATGAGAAAAAAAGATTAGTCTGTTAATACACTAATAACACACTGAATTAGCAGTGTTATAAAGGGACTAATTCTCTAGTCATTTTAATGCGGATTATCTATGTGAAAGGTACACTGTCTTGTTAACTGTTTATAATGAGAGACAGGTTTGGTGGAATCTACTAAATAATGGTTTTAGGATGGTCATGTATAGTGTAACAACAGACTGTTAGGTTTAGGACCTGTGAGGTTACCAGAATGAGAGACCAATATCCTAGGCTGTGAGAGGCTCTGCAGTGGGGGAACAGAACAGCTGTTATTAACTGAACATCTACAAGTTCTTCCAGCCTCCAGGGCCCCAGGCTGCAGGTTGCTCTGGTGTTAACCCCTGTGTTAGTGGTCTAGACTCATCTATAAATGTTGTAACTCCACACCTGTCCAAGCAGGTCTTTTCAATCTGCCAGTGAACAAATGTAGTGGAGATGGGACGATGGATTCACCAACAGTAAAAGGGATAGAGCAAAGAGAAGGTCAAAATGAAACCGTTTACCGCAGTCCTTACTACAGAACTTATGTGGACCATATCAAAGAGCACAGTGCACTCCTCCTTACCCTAGTGTATGCTTTCCCAAAATGGGGTGCGTTTTTTCAAAACGGTTATGTGAATCTTGTGTGATATAAAATGTTCTCATGAGGAAAAGCATTTGAGAAGGCAAACACAAAGACAGAATCTTTCATTGATAACGATACTACAGTTAACACTTGCGCTACACAAGGAAAATATCTCTTCTTGAATCTTTAAATCACCTAGAAGCCATTTCTAACACCCGAATCATTAATAATTATCAAAAGAATGTCCCAAAAATGCCACAGTATCCAAAATATCGTAATACATCTTTTTTGTTCTGTCATACAAAACAGTAGAAATTCAGATTCAATTCATGAGACCAGCTCTCCCTTTTACTGTATGGAGCAATTTTAGCAGTGATGATGGGGACAGGAATCAAAAGGAACACAGGTCAAGGGTCAGGGGTTAGGGTGGTGAGGGTAACATGGAGGGATAGTGATTTTGGTGAAATCCTCACCATTCCTTGGGTAATGAGCCAGCTGTCTATGGGCTCCAACTCTGCGTTCTCACCTTTTACCCTCAGCTGAATCAACGACAGAAAACACCTTACACAAGTGTGGCAGAAATTTCCTCCCCAACAACCAAGAGAAACAAAAAAGACGTGAAATGCAACCAGTAGTTTTACCTTATTTTTTTTTGGGAGGGGGGGGGAGTGGGTGTTACAAACAAAGAGGAAAAAAAAGTAAATAAAGAAAACAACAGATGCCAGTTTGATCAAACAAAAGTCAAGTTAGGACGGATAAATTCAAAGACTAAATAAACTTTGACCCATGGGCTGATCGCTAGACTCCAGCTTTGTACTGAGGTAACACGTCTGGGTCGCAGTGAAGAGGCGATTTCGACACAGCGCACAGTAGAGCGCAGCTTGGCATGAACAAATGGTTGTAATCAGTCTGTGCATGTTCTGGCGTTTACAGGAGATTTCTACATAACTACTTGTCGATTCTCAGAATATCTAGCTTCCGTCTAGCGCAAATGTCACAGGCGGTTTGGATTCAACAATTCATTCCTTTAAATATTCTCTTTAATCTCTGAAAAACACGCAGCTAATTTCTTGAGATTATTATGCAGGGGAGTGTCCAATTTAAAAACCCAACATCTGTAAATATCTTTCAGGTCCAAAGTACTCTCACTTTTTGTCTGTGTTGATTCAATATCTGTTTCAACAATCCATTTATTCAGTCATCTGAGGAGGGAACTGAGAAAATGCAGTCTCAAATTATAGCTATATTTAACTGTCTAAATGTTGTTCAAATTAGGCTAAACACTGTTGGCAGTTTTACCCCTCTCTGGCATCAGTTTACAAGGACTATTCTGGGTAATCACTGTGGGCTGTGTTTCATAATGAACCATGTGAAATTCACTGTGCAAAATTACAACACCAGTAAATGTGGGATTTAATAACAGGTGTATGTTCAACAAAGAAATACTAAAACAATATGAATGAGGAACAATGAATGGTTTCAGTTTTAATATGACACCTTTTCTATGATAGCAAACCATAATCTATACCTTTCTGAGTCATCTTTTGACCACTAAAAAAAGGATCAGGGAAGAGTTACATTTGACCCTATTGGTGGTAGTGTGCAATAATGTGAGTGTTACAGCCATGCCAGTGTGCCAGGTCTGTCTTTAGTAATACGCAGCCATGTGAAGCTAACATCTGTGAGCCAGATCCACCGCTCTGACAAATCATGGGTCAGATGTCTTTAGCATGAACCAGTCAAACCCACACTAAGGATCAGAATATGCAGAGATCAAACAGAGAGTGTCACAGAGAGCTTTTCAACAGCAAACCACCAACACCTCTTGTCCTTGCTGATGACAACGGCAGGGGGGAGAGGTTCTGAGCTGTATGTTCGGGCATGCTTTGATAAAACTCACCCCGGATGTGTTCTGCTGTCTGACATCCAGGGCGGAAGCCAGGCCGCCGAGGGCTTGCGGGTCCTCGTACTTCACGCTGGTGAAGAGAGAGTGAAACGTTTAAAGACAGTATGCGGGCGTATGGGAGTGAAGTAGTTATGGTGTGGTGAGTGTAGCAGTGCTGGGGTGAGACTCCTACTTTTTGCGCTGGTCGGCCAGGGAGCTTGTTCTGGTCTGAGCGAACATGTCAAAATCATCCTGGGGGTTGTGAGTAGGCAGAGAGCTAAGAGTTCCACTTACACTATCTACACCCACATCTAGAAGGAGAGAGAGACAAAAAACATCAAGTCACTCAGAACTTTCCCATTTCCGCACATCCAACAGATTCAGCTTGTAACAGCAAACTGCTTTATGAATGCATGTGTATGAATATAACATGACAATCCATGCTTCACGTGAGAATAAAATGTATTACCAGAGTGTAGAGGAGGATGTAATGTTGGATTTTATATTTGTTTGTAGAAGGTGTTCTGTTGGTCTTACCAAGTCCAGCCAGTTGAGTGGACAGGGAAGCGACTGTGGAGACTGCAGCAGGAGCAGCAGGAGCAGCAGGAGCAGTCGGAGCAGCAGGAGCAGTCGGAGCAGCAGGAGCAGTCGGAGCAGCAGGAGTGCTGGACGTAGGAGCGCTGCTGACACGAGGACTGACTACAGCGGGCGAGCCCGGGCCCAGATCAATCAGGTTATCCTCTGTGGCCTCGTTAAGAACCTGCACACACACACACACACACACACACCACAATGCTGAAAACCCTGTAGTGTGAAGCAGTAACCCAAACTGTGTTTCAATAAAACCTGTCTGTGCTACTATGATATTCATTCTACATGTAGTATGGTTGCATAAGTAACAGATATAAGCACAAGAGCAGTCACAGACTGTTAAAAAACAAGCAACAGCAATGTACAGCATGTGGAAACCTCAAGCTAAACATTTTCTCTACTTAACACCCACTGTTATGCAGTCCATTTAGAAAGCATGGGGAGATACTTATTCAAATATACTTTCATTTTGGTCAGTATGCTCCAAATTTCTACACCATTACAAAGGGAAGAAGCTTCACAGAGCACAATACTACCAAGCTTGGGGAAACAAACATGGACATGTACATAACTGGGAAAGAAAAAGACAAGGGTTTATCTACTGATGGTACAACTACTGTTGAACTACTGCTCTCTGTTATCAGTAAGAGAGGAGGAGACTACATTTATGAGTGGTTTATAATGATATAAGATCAGAATCAAAGCAGGGGTCAACACAGTGCAGGAAATCGTGTGCATATGTGTACGTGTGTGTCTGCATGTGTGTGTGTGCCTTTACAGATGTCAGCCGTGTGTAACAGGATATGTATAGCACAACATGTTCAGGTTCTGCTATTTGAGGGTCTAAAGTTTAAACATGTCATATGGGCAGGGAGAGTAAAGGAAAATATCTGTGGGGCAAGAAATGGGACATGTTTAAACATATCAATCACTGATTCTGTCCAAACTGACAGGATGGATCTCTTGAATACTTGCCTCTCTCAGCTAGCCATCCCACAAAAAAAAAAAAAAACACCAAAACAAAATCATTCATATTATTCATACGAACATGCAGGAGATGCAAGAAAGTCTTTCTTCGTTCACATGAGGAAAGAACAGTGATATTCAAAGAGCAAAGCACAACAAGTATTACGCAAGACAAGAGTGATGTACAGAAAGATAACACAAAGTCACATGTTTATACAGAACTGAAATCATGAAGCAACTGTAGAATAAAAAAAAAGAAAAGAAAAAAAAGTGAAACTCACTCCATTGTTCTGAGCTGCTCGGCCCAATCTGTATCTCTCATACCTGCAAAAGTACAGAGAAGCCAGATACTGTCTTCATCATATACTCGACACTGAAATTTATTCTCTCACTCTCTCTCCTTCCCTCCCTCTCTTCCTCTCAGATCTCCTGATGAAAGGCTTGCGTGGGCTACAGAATATCTCTCTTTCATCCCTTATTAAAATTT
The DNA here is from genome assembly GCF_902362185.1 of Chanos chanos. Lineage (NCBI taxonomy): Eukaryota > Metazoa > Chordata > Actinopteri > Gonorynchiformes > Chanidae > Chanos > Chanos chanos. The sequence goes on from NC_044507.1 coordinate 13,518,250, forward strand.
ACATGAAAACTTTCTGCGGTAGGAGAATGTAGGAGTTTAAGGTACTTTTAATGACAGTTTTCAGAAACTTTTCATATTCAGTCCTGCACCATAAATTCCCATTAAAGCCTGGGCTAACTAAAAGTCTTTGGTGTACGTAAATTTGCTAATCTTGTGCAAAACCGGTTACGTCCATGGTCTGGTCAAGTTATGTGATAAGGCACCTATCACTGGACATGACATTGGTTTCACACATGCAGATAATGTGAACATATGGAAGTGAGGTTAGTAAATTTGGTTGATTAAGATTTGGTCCATTGGTCTGACATTAAACTCATGCATTTTAAATCTCAGTGATAAGGTCACTCTAAGACAGTTTAGATATAACAAAGGAGCTGACAGCGTGTGTGAGTTCATGCACATACACGTTTTGAGGTGTCTCTTTACCTCTCGTATCGAAGGAAAATGTTGTTTAAGTCATCGTTGACATGCAGCAATTCCTCAGTGACCTCTTCATTGGACACACGAGAGATGAGTTCCACTATTCTCTGCTGCATGGCCCTGCATGTCCTATTCAGCTCCTGTCAATCAATCACAACAGCCATGATCTAACATCATCCACTCCTATGCCAGCTTTCCAGTCCACTCCCTCTCCCTCCTTTCTCTGTTCTCGTCCACAAGACACTCTCTGTATGTATTTACTGAGTCTAGCCATTGCCTGACCATATAAATGTACATTCTACATAATGTACAAATAAAAATACAAGACAAAAAGTAGATTAATTCGCATTGTTTTTCAAATATATGCAGTCAGTATTCAGTAGTATTTTTTGCCATTCACACTCCATATCTGTCACAATAAAACATAAGGAAAGAGACCTCTAGCCAAGATAGATAAGGAAAACTGGCTAAGATTCAGACTATCTAGTCTTACACACATCTCGTACCAGTCTCAAGTGAATGGCATGATTAGGGGAAAAGATTAAAGTAGATAATGATAACTGTATATCTACATGACTATAGTAACCGCGTGCCAACAGATTACTGAAGGATCAAAAGTTGGTTGTGTAGAACCCCGTATGCGACATAACTCGCGGTATGTCCATTTCCTCTGATCCTCTCATTCAAAATCTGTGTTACTACTCCACCTGGTGGTGGTAGTGGGGCCCACAGTTCTGAGACACAGACATTTTTCAGTTGAAAATGAAGCGACGCGAGCCGACAGACTGACCGTAACAGCGTGGATTTAAACTAGGAGGCTGCTGACTAAGACCTGTATGCAGCGTGCTGGGTGAGGTAAGGTCTCTGATTCACCTGCAGTAACTCAAGGTCTGAGGCGTCCTCTTGCCCAGGCACCATCTCCGTCAGCATCTCTGACATCACTTTACTGTTTCCACGCACAATGTCTAGCTCACTCCGCAGTCTGGCAATCTGCACGGACACATCGACAGAATTCAATTCCATCAGATCCACACACAAAACAACACAACATATGCACATTGAACAAGCACTAAATGAATTCCAGAGGGCCAGCCTGAGGACTGGGTAAAGTTCAAATACTAATTAAAAATTCAAATTCATGCTGATTAAAAATTCAAAAATCCAAGTAATATCCTGACATGCTGCAGAACATGACATGTTCCAGACAGCGTAAGTGTGATTGGACTTCTCTGTTCTTTGTATGCTGCCTGGCCATTGCTGAGAACACTCTGTACAAATGTGTCTGGCAGGGAAGAAGGACATTTCTCACCTGCTCTGGGTTGGCAGTGATGGGGCCCTGCATGACAGGGGCCTGAGGAGGGGTGAAAGATTGGGCAGTGGCAGTAACAGGTTTAGAGGCATTCTGAGATGCAGCGTTGGACTGGGGAGACACTTTGTATTTGTGTGTGGCTGGATCCACCTCAGGGGTTCCCTATAAAACACAATTTCAGATGTTTATCTTACAAAAGATGCAGCAGATGAAAAGACAAAATATGATCTGTAGGCACTTTTTCCACTATCCTCATAACCAAGTTTTTTTTTTTTAATTTAAACATTTGGACTTGGATTCCCAGACCCATATTAAACACTGACTCAAACAAAAAATAAAAAGCATGAAAAAAATTTACATTGGAGATCCTCCACTGAAGGCATGTTTTAGTCCAAAACTATGTCAAGTCTGGCTTAGAGACCTAAACAGTCTAAGCTGAAGACTAAAGTTCACTGCTGGGTACACAACCGGCACTCTCTATTAAAAATGACAAAACTATACATAAAAAAAAAAAAAGACAAAACTCCTAGATGTGGTCTAATCTGTGCCGAGAAGTCTGGTCCCACTGTGTATTAATGAAATGAAGATCACATGCACATTGCACTTATGGAAGTATCTTACCCTTTGTGGAGTATGAATTGGTGAGAGGGCATCCAGGTCTGCCATGGGGAACTCAGTGCCCTTCCTCTTCAACTCTTCATAAATGTGGACGACTCCAGTCAGATCTGGGCTACTCCTGAAAGCATCTGCCCAAGCCTGATGGCAAACACACAAACACACACACACACACACACGCATACAAACAGAGCCAAGAGAGACATCTTACTCAACTTCACACATACACGCACAAATGACTGCGGTCATGCTTGAATGGGGTGTGACAGAATGAGTAATGCCTAGTGATTGGGGGAGGAGATGAAGCGCCAGTTTGAGATGAGATGGTTCAAACCAAACACTTTGACAAAGCTACTGATAAACTTCAAAGTATAAAAGAAAGAGTATACCTGCAATAAAAAGTGTAGCAGGTAATAACAAATAACAGAGTGCACATTTACTCATAGACTTGACCCTTACCTTCAACAAGTAACATTTTGGCGCTTTTTTGTTTTAAATGCTAACAGGTGTATTTCAGTTTACAAAGCGTTCACCTTGTGAGGGCATGCCGAATGTCTAGAGAAGCTCAGCGTTTTCAGAAATTCATTACCTTATGAGAACATATGGTTCCCATGAGCTTTTTAAAATCCAGCATGGGCAGATGGCTGTTCCAGTAGTGCTTCCGCTGGTTTTACTGCAGTGATAAACTGACTTAAATGCCAGTCTCTCTGGACCTGTGCCACTGTGTTTCTCATGCTCAGCTCTTCTCCAAGCTCACCTGTATCAATGCCAACACTTTGTCCTGCACTATGGTCGGAGGGTTATTTTTCGGAGAGATGACTTTCACCAAGACACCATCGATGAAGTCCCGGTTAGCAACAAGGACATGGAAACGGTGGCCACAGTTTTTCACACAGGTCTCCAGCACCTGGAGGATTACAAAGAACCCGACTGAGAAAGAAAAATTCGACTGCACAGTCAGAAAACCACGTTCAAAAATTTATAACAGCTTGAAATATTTAACACTGATAGAGAAGACAAGGGCTTTTATCTAACAAATAAAGATATCAAAGACGCATTATTAAAAAAAATAAAAACAGTCAATGGAAAGCCTACGGGCACACTTCACACAAAGCCAACAAAAGTTACATAAACATCCAGATCTGCTAACTAGGACAAAAGCGTGTGTACACCACTGAGTTGAAACTACGTGTATTCTCTGATGAGCTGGCCATCTTATTCCATCACGTCCAGCTGTCTGTTTACTCACTGTCAGAGCAAGCATCACCTCCCGGTAGTTTCTGTTCCCGTTCAGTCTCTTTTTCACAGCTCTGATGGCATCTTTTGGCCTGTGGACAGAGTAAAGACCCACAAACACACAATGACCGAGGAGATTTCAGAGGTATACTAAACGCAATGAATCAATAATGCTTGGGGAATTAACCAATAAATAAATGAATTAAATTTGTAAAAAATTAATGAATAAAATATGAGAGGGTGTTGTGGATGTTATGTAAACATTTAGGCACATTTGTTTGGAATCAAGAGCTGGGAAGAACAGGCTTTGGGTAAACAGGGGATGAGGGGGATAGGAACTTGTGGAGGAGAGTTGGGTCAGACGAAGAGGAGGGATGTTGAAAGCGAGAAAAAGAGACTGAAAATAACCGTGTTTAAATACAGTGGTTTGACTGCTGGTGGGAGAGCAAAGGATCATCTTCCAAGTACTCCTCCAGAATTTTTATTAAAAACTTCATTTGGTTTCTAAGCAACAACTCATCTTCGTACACTTTATACCGAAGCTGTATCATTGCTGACTGTTCGAACATCAACACTAATAAAGCCTCAGTATTTATGAGGTCATTTCAAAAAGTGAGCAATCAGTTTACACCAGTCATTCTATAGCCTCCTTCCAGGCAAAAAGAGAGAGAGTGAAATTTTTTTACAAGACTTTCAAACTAGAAGAACCACACCAGTGCTGTGACCTGACAACCAGTTGTAAAGCAGAGCTGAAAACTTTTTAAGCCACTCAGTTATGTGAAATGCATCTATATCCTCTGTGCTGAGATCAAAGCTTGTCCCGAAGCACTAGCCTCTTCACCTTCCCTACTTCACTCAGCATATGAGAAATAATCAGGTTACGGTGATGGCTGAGTATCTGTGGAGTCAGTCTGGGAGGAATAGCTCCCTCGGTGTGGAGTTATGAATCAAACATGCTTTGAGGAGTGAACTAAGGTAGCTGACAGAGGGCAGCTTGATCCGGAGAGAGGGGTAGACATGACGAACAGGAACATGAGTAGTGGCAATGTGTCAGGTAATACACTATTGGCAGATGCAAAAAGGAGAACCATTCAAATGCAAAAAAAGAAAAAAATCATTGTGGTTATTTTTGTGGAAAATAAACCTGATAAAGAAACCTGAAAAGAAAAAAAAAAAAAGTTCTATTGTGTAATAATGATGATATAACATTTTTTACTTTTAGCTAATTACACTTGAGAAGACAGTTGTTATACTACCAAAACTTTATAGTCGCCATACTACTGCATTTCATATAGCTTCGCAGAGGATATAGTTTTACAAACTGACTTAGAAACTGAACATTTTTTAAATTCTTTTCCCACAACTTGAGACACAATAGAGGGCCTGGAAACAAGCAAACCCGTTCCGCTCTGAAGCATGAGACAGTTCAGCGTTTCACATTCAGAACAGAGGCACGACTGTCTGTCTTAACAGTGCAGTGGTGCCAGTGCGTGTGTGTGTGTGTGTTTTTGTGTGTGTGTGTGTGATAGAGAAATAGAGAGAATGAGAAGAAAGAGTGTGTGTGTGTGTGTGTGTGTGTGTGTGTTTGTCTTTGTGTGCATGAGAGTAAGATGAAAGAAAGAGAGGGAAAAAAGCAAAAGCGAGACAAAGACAGAGAAAGAGAATTTGTGCGTTTGTGTGTGTGTGTGTGTGTGTAAGTGGCACAGACAATGTCAGAATGAGGAAGGCTGGTTGATTATGTGAGCTATAGGAACCATTGCGCTGTGGCAGTCCCTAGAGAAACACATCAACTCGACCCCTTCACAAAAACACCTGAGGACTAAAGCCAGCAAAGCCTACTGCATGACTGCCTATACACAGACAACACAGACAGTATGCTGGCTGGTCCGGAGAGGGAACAAGCTTGTTATTTCAATGTGTAAGAGTCTGAGTCGGTCTGAGTCATCACTAGCAGCGTGGCTCACCCTTCCTCTGTCTCGTTGATAATGTCACAGATCTCCATGTTGAGCGTCCAGTCCTCATTTTGCAGGGAACCATCTGTGGCTTTTTCTGTGAAGAATAACAAAAAAAAAAAAAACCATCAGCGACCAGCCATGGGTGTTTACTGAAGCAGAAACCATGGACACAGCTGCTCTGTCAAACACTTTATGACCTTAACAGTTCCATGAATTGTTGTGTTACCAATAAATTTGTGCTTTGGTGGACACAGTAAGTGCCTGACAGAGCTGTAATCAAAAATCTGCTAGTATGGTGGGCATGAGACAAATACATAGAAATTTAATCACTTTATCGTTATCAGCACAAATCAGCCACATCATGGTTGTGTCTGATGCGATGCACTGTGTAAGATGTATTTGGAACTGGAACTCAAGAAGACTTACTGCTTTGGAAATGATACAAAGAGACAAAATCCTTCAGGCTAGATTAGAAATGGAGCACAGCATGATTAAGGTTTGACACACTGTGTCAATGTTCCTCTTCACTTAAGCTTCAGCAACATTACAATCTAACTGCAACACAGCTTGTCCTTAAGTCACCAGTTCTGTCCAATTAAGGGCTCTGCAGACACTCTTTTCATTACTTACACAACACTGTCACAACAAGGCGACTAAGCAAAGCTGAATGACATCAGATGGAACTTTCACTCAACACTGACAGGATATTGTTGGGAATAGAATTCTTATTTTTAAGAAAGTGGAAATAATACACCTAAAAAGTACGAAATTTCCTTTTTTTTTTGTACTACTCCACTTCCCATGGTCATTTGACTGATGAAATCTGTCTTATATTACCATTTTTTCAAAAGGGCATGTTTAGTTAATAACCATGTTCATTAAGGGGGAAAAAAACCAAAATTGAATAAAAACTGTTACACCTTGCAAAGTACAGTGTGGTCTACACCTAATTTTGTTTGCGAAAGCCTCTGTGGTTTCCTGCTGAGTCACTCAGTAGACTAGTGATTGCACGTCGCCATAACCTGACCCCCTGACTGCACTATGATACAACAACATGTCCTATGGAGCTCAAAGCTTAGGACACAATTCACTGGGTCTCTCCACACGAGGCACAAGCGTCATAGTCTGAGCGGATGGGCGAGCAGTTTATTTGAAACACAATGTTCTTCTACTGATTAGATATTGGAAAAAACTAAAAACTCCTATGTTTTATGATTTTTCTTTTTCTCCTCCTGTGTGCAACACTCGAAAAAATTTACGAACAGTCCAAACCGACACTACTGTGCTAAACTAGGCCTGGTTCCAAAGGGGCTTTGCAATGGTGTTGAAGACATACCCTGTCACTGCCATCTCTTCAGCACTTTGGCAAGAGTCAGATCAATATTCCTAACGATTAGCATAAGCTGACAGTCATGAGTAAGCACCTTAATTTTCAGGCAGCCGTATCCATCAATCACACGTACAGCCATTTGGATAGGCAGGGTCAGGAAACTTTCTTCCTTCCAGCCAGCGTGGGTTGCTGCACAAAACTGGCTTTCAAGCTTGGCCTGAAGCTTTGTTCATTGGATTGGACAGCATTAGAGAGATCCAGTCCATGCTGTATTCATGCCCTGCCTTTCCTTTTGAATCAAACTGTCAAACCAAACCGGCCAAAGAGGAGATATGGCCTGGCGGCCTGTTGCTGTTGTCTCGTTCAGCTGACGCTATGGCAACAGCCTCAGTTCGCTCTCAAGCAAAGCTCCGAACTGCCCTGGCGACTCCTGTTCTCTCCGCCCTGTATACTTCCATTAGCTTTTTTAGTGCCTTTTACTGTCCTGAACACAGAGCAATTAAATATGTCCTTGCTTTGAAACCATCTCTAGTTTAAGTTCTGACTCTATATACATAGAGTTAAAAAAGTTTAACAAAAATTGAATGAAAATGGAGAGGATGAAAAGTGCAATGTCCACAAAATGAGCTCACATGCAGATGTTTGCCCATGTTCTCATCATCCTTTTTTGCTCCTTTTACTTTCCAAAAACAAAGAATGCCAAAAGGTAAAATAAAGAAACACAAAAATAAACAAAAACAGAGGCTCAGGAATGTAGTACTTTAAGTCTTAAGACTTCACCAGCTACTTCCACTGGGATATCCCCAATAATCTCGTCAAGTGGATTTGAAGGTAAACACAGAGAGAGAGAGAGAGAGAGAGAGAGAGAGAGAGAGAGTCTAGTGTGTACATCCATAGCTCCATGAGGATATGGACACACATGGCTCAGGAAAACTCAGAGCGGAAAAGACTGCGCACTTAGTAGGGCCACACAGTGCTGTGAGCTGGAAACCAGCACAGTCACGTGGGTGTGAGCGGCAGGATGTACCATCCTCTGCCAACGCGGCACTACGGTACACATCAGCAGCCTCAGTCACCCAGTCCCAGTCCGAACCGACGGACTGAGTAAGACCCATCTCTCTGTCCCCAGTGACGGGGCTGCCAGGGAGGAGTGGACACACCAGAGACCTGAATGAGCTCTTAATCCCCATAAGGAAAAAAAAAAAAGCCATAATCCGGATAATGGAACTAAAGTGGGCTCACTGCAAAAAGAAACAGACTTTAACAGTTTTAAATAGTGAGCCGTGGGAGACAAGAAGATGACAGACAGACAAACAGGAGAATGCTACTGGTGACACTGTGACAGAGAAGAAAACAATGTGAAAGAAAATGAAGGAGACTAGGACTACTGTCAGGCAGCTAGTGAAAAGCTGATGAGAAAAAAGTCTCAGCATTTGGTAGACTACATTCTGCTGTCTTGGAGCCAGGAAAACTTCTTGCCAAAATAATCCAACTTCAGAGCGAAGTATGTTTCGAAAACTGAAACCCAGAGACCAGTCAATTCATTTTGTTCTTCTGAATCACCTTAATAAGAATGCAATAACCAGCCAGTCAATTAAGAGACTGCCAAAGCAGGTATTCATCTTAGCAGGTCGCAACAGCATCATTCTACAGGAAATTAAACTGATAGACCTACTTAAAAATGAAAGTTAGATGGCTGAGGTGAGGTACAGGAATATTGCTGTCTTGCATCAGTGAAAAACACAGCAGTGAAACTGTGTCAGCAGGGAGGGTGTACTCTGCTGCAGCACAGCTAGAAAAACTATTTGCCAAAATAAAATGCTACATGCCACACTGCTACACTGGCTATTTCTCACAATGAATGGTGAGATCACTATTTCATTTTATTAATTCCACCCACTAAACGAATGCACGCTACTTTTTGCCCTATTGACAAGGCCATCTGCTTTGGTCTTGGTTTCCCTCCAGAGGCTATTACATTAGCACTGAACCAATATCTGCTAATATGGGAATCAATTGGGTTTCCACTGACTGAGTGTAATTTTTTGAGAACTTGTGGTTCCTTTAAACCAAGCCTAGAAAAGCTACCAGTTACACTATTTACAGCTCACTAATTATAGTAAGTCTTTGGTCAACGAAATGCCCAGTAAAAAAACTTCATACGCTGCAATGCTGCTGGAGTTGTGTGTTGGCCTGCTTCTGGCCTGTCTGATCTGGTGTGGTCTTCCATCCCTACGTTGCAACATCCGGTGCAAAGACCCTGAGCAAGAACCTCAGCAATATTGACAAAATTTCAAAAAATACCATGAGGCAATAATGAAATTCACCCCCCTCATTCCTCACACTGCACTGCCATGGCTCAGTTGCACAGAGAAACAGACTGTTGTGTGTTTGCCCTCTCAAATCTATATTCATTCAAGCACAGGCAGCATGAATAAATAAATGTAAAGTACACGCAATATAATGTATTATTATTATATAATAAATATAATAGCAAACCAGCCAAATATAACACATAATATGCCATAACAATACTCAGCAATAAAAACATTGCCAACAGACATAGCATGACCAGGATTGGGAACATCATGAATGGTTATCCTCATTTGACATTTGCTTGGCAGCTTTAAAGTCTATGTCCAAGTCAAGCTTACAGAGTATTTAATACAGCGCCTGGAAAACTTTGGCTTCATAGAATAACAATTCAAACTCAGTTTTATGTCTCTAGACAATGACTTACTGTTTTGGCAAAATGACAAGGGACAGAGAGGTCAAGGTAACATGAGGGTATGTGTTTGACATTCTTTCTACTGGACAATCTGATAACCTCCACAGTCGTTTGAAACCCATCAACAATTCCAGTGGTGTGACCAAGGAACAGTTATCATAATGGTGAGGTCAACAACCTATAGCTCATGAAAGGAATCATTGTTGCAGCTTTACATTTAGTTTCACAATCGACTTTGAGTAGAAGCGGTTCAATGTTTCAATGTTCAAATTAGTGGAGAAGTAATAATACAGGCAAACACTTGCGCAAGGCACTGAGTCAAAAAGACAACTATGTTACAAGAGAGTAGAACTCATATGTACTTCAGCGGTTATACTCCACTAAAGGATTTATGGTTCTACAGCTATACCACTAAGCTGATGTTGATGCTTTGAACATATGGCATTATTCAGAACAACAGTAATTATGAGTTATATTCTTTCAGCGCAAAATATAGGCCAATCACACTCCAGTACACATGGCAGCCTTTATCTGTGGGCAACTGCCAATCCTGATACCAGTATCACTACACTTACAGACCAATCACAACAGGTGCAATTTATCACATAAGCTTCCAATGAAACAGCAATACAGTGAAATACTGTCTTCATTTCCACTGCTGCATTAAGACAAGACCTATAATAAATGTGACAAATTTCCAATAGACATCTGAATGAAAGACATTTGCAGTGAAAATGTTAAGCTTTTTACAGAAGTCAACAACCAGACTTTCCAGCACTGTTTTTTGTGTACAGTACAGAGCCAATACTGATCCAAGGAGATAAGGGAGATCTGAGACTGTCTGGGTGTTTTGAATAGAAATAAGGGATATTTGGGGCCAATTCTCCTCTTCCTTTGCTGGAATATAATGGAACAGCCATACATACCTGAACTATAACCACAGCTCTGAGCATTCTCTATACACAAAGTGGTATATAAAACAGAAAATGACATGTTTTTTGCAAGGAGCGGAAGAAGGAAGCAACAGCCTCAGCCAAAGAAAGGGGGAGGATATTTCTCATCTACTTATGACAGGCCAAGCCCAAGAGACTGAAATTCAGTCTTCTGACATAGATCTGCTGATTTAGAAATAGAGCCGATGCAATTCCTTAACTGTTGTTTCAATGAATCATAGGAGGAACTTTCTAAAAAAAAAAAACAAAAAAAACAGGAATACTCCTTTAATGTGAAGCCTGTTTAAAACTGAGACCAAACCACGGTGGATTTTGTGCTACTGAATAAATTTAATGAATAACTACGTATGATCATTCCGTAGGAATTCAAACTGGATTCTAGAATCCGATACTGTATCTAGATTCAAAAACTACCTACTTAATGTTCTTGCCTTAGGCCCACCCAATGACTCATGACGGAAAAATAGCGCAACATTATCACTTTCCAAAGACGCTACTTAAGTACGCATGTAACCTTTGACAATGGTAACTGCGGCTCTTAAAAAAAAAGCTATCGGCTACATTAAATGATCACAACATTACTGAAGTGACCCACCACGACTGTTATACATCGCCTCACTTACGCTTGTTAACATTAGAGGAAGGATATTACTTGCCCATGTTATCAGAGAATGACTACTGTAACAACCTGTTCTATTAGGGTGATTACATTTAACAGCATACAGCTTAGTCCATATTCTACATGAAGTGGCATAGAAAATAACATTCATGTTCACTTAACGAGTTGGTGGATTGGTGCTGTGAGGTACAGTGATTAGCAACCTAACTTGCAGTCAGTTTGACTTTTAAGGACTCAAAATCACTGAGTGCAATAGCAAAATGGTTTGTTTATTTCGTGGACGTTACCCCAATACCAATAACTAACCATCTATGCATTCTTACTTTTCACACCAAATACCTTGCTAACTTAGCCAGCTAACTAGCGAACGGACTGGCTGCTGATGGATGCTAACCGGCAGTATGCTAATTTCGGTGTCGTGAGCTCAAAGAATAATACAATACGCAAAGAGTATTGCTCGTCATGTATAAATATGATATATTTTAGAGAGGAAAAAGTTGACACTGTCTTTCAACTCACCAATGCACTGTCCAACAGGAGTGCTATACGGATTCCCCAGTAAGAACTCCATCTTGACAATAAACAATTCGCAAAGAGAAGCTGGAAGAGGCTGTACACAGAAGCCCCACCCATGAAACTATTTGATTGGACGCTACAAATAGGATTTCTTCATGGGTTTGAAGTCGTTCGTGTCCATCAGATCTGACTAAAGTGAGGAGGTGTGTTTCTCAAATGATCAGCAGAGAGCATACAGTTAAAAGCTGTGTTAAAGTCTGTTCTGAAAGTAATAGTCTGTTCATTACTGAGGAGTTCCAGTGACATCTCAGAGTAACACTCGCAAATTCTCCCAGTCTCGCAGTTTTCAGGGTAATTTGATGTATTTAATTTTTAATTTTCAGAATTTAGATGAACAAACGTCTTCTTTATTTTCATCCTCTCTCTCCCTCTCTCTCTCTCTCTCTCTCACACACACACACACACACACTTCCTTGTCAGTAGAACGTAACCTAAAAAATGGGTCGACCAAGTTGCTAAGCAACAGTGAGCGCGTCCATATGAAGCCACCCTCCTCATCGCTTGCTGTTTTCTAGTTTTCAGAAGGTATTTTTTACTCTTTTTGATAGGGTATAACATTTATTGAAAGGATACTCTAAGATACTAGATAAGCGATACTAATTAATCTAAGAGCCCAGTCTGAGCTGAATAAGGTGAACTTTCTTAAATCGTTTGCTCTTTCAGTTCGCGTAGGGTTAGGGTACATTTACTGTCTTAACAGACTAGAACATCCTCTCGCAATAATTAAAGACAGCATCATAGCTAATCTTCATGACAAACATAGTTAACCATGGTTTAAATGATTGCCAGGTAATATAGCTTCATTTAAGTGCTACGTCAACCATGCCATTTTCCTGCAGCATTTAATAAACAGGTTTTGGGCTTGGACATTGTGCAAAATGAGCAGCCAATATGAAACTGCTACGGTCAGTGTTATTGATGAGGAGATGCTACAGAAGGCTGTGGAAGAGCAAGGCCCTAAAGGCCAAGCCGGACGCATAGCTAAGGAGGAGGGCGTCCAGTATAACGAACTCTTACAGCTACGTCTAGACTACAGGAGTAAGTGCTTATGACCTGTAAACCATAATAAAAGATCATTTTGAAGATAGTTGTCATTAAGTTGACTAACACATATTTGGGTTGAATAATACATTCGTCTTGCCTTGTGTTAAGTGTACAGACACTTTGTGCTCTGTATGACAATTATGGATGAGCTCATGAATGCTAATGTTGAGACAACTGTTTACTCCAGCATCTATTGAATGTTCCATCTGATTCGACTACTGTTTACACCTCAAATTAGTCTTCCGTACATTGTTATAATACATGTATGAAATTCTGCAGATATCCCGAGGATTGACCATTTATGGCAATTCACTTCTCTTACTAAACTTCAGTTGGACAACAATGTAATTGAGAAAATTGAGGGATTAGAATGCCTCACAAATCTGATATGGTTGGGTGAGTAGAAGTATTTAGTTTGAGCTTGAGAAATAAAATATTGTTGACAACATTATTGTTAATGATATGTAACATTTGAATACTGTTCTCCCAATGTTCAGATCTGTCATTCAATAATATTGAGGTAATAGAAGGACTGAACAAACTTTTAAAACTCGAGGACCTGAGTTTGTCCAACAACCGCATTTCCATCATTGAGAACATGGACACCCTCCGAAATCTGCAAATTCTTTCTCTTGGAAACAACCTCATTGACAAGCTTGATAATGTAAGTACACTAATCATAGCTGAAATGTCAAATGATAAATGTTTATAGGCGGTAATTCTTCAGCTGATACATGTTCTTGTACAGCTATACAGTACTGAGACACGTAAGCAGTAGTAGTTTCTGCTGTTCAGGTCAGCAATAGATTTAGATTTATCTTTCTAAATGATCATGATTTGAGATAAATAAATAGAAACGGGCATACATGATCTTCTTGTGGGTATCGGAACTTTAAAACACCTTGAAATTGATGTGAAAAATTATTTACTGTGCTGTTCCCTTCCATTAGGTTATCTATCTGCGAAAATTTAGCAATTTGCGCACCCTTAACCTTGCTGGAAATCCAGTCTGCGACGAAGAAAACTATAAGCTTTTTGTCACTGCACATCTTCCAGACTTGGTTTACCTGGACTTCAGGCTATTGAATGAACAAACAGTGAGTGACATGGGGCTGGGGCCACAACGCTTAAAGACTTCCTTTATAGTCGTTAAGTTTTAGTCATTAAAGTCTATCATTATAACACCAGTGTGACTGACAATAGAATTTGCCCTTAGTCAGAGATGATCTAAATGATCTAATGCTTTATTATCCACCAGTGCATAATTACTTAGAGTAAAACCAAGGCTCTTAGCAACAGAACGAGTATTTACTTTGTCCTCTGGATTTTTCCATTTAAGCATCCAGTGAAGAAAGTTTGGGCAGAAGGCACAATATTTTTTGTGTTAGGCATGTGGTTTTACGCATTAAAAGATGCAGTCTCCACTTTAAGTCATTTATTACACTGTCCGTTCAATGATTTGGTATGCAGCGTGAGATGGCATATGCCAAGTACCAGTATGCAGTTGAGGAGATGCGACACAATGAGAGCCAGGAGCAGAAAGCCGTAGAAGAAGAGCAAAGAAAAGAAGCAGAGCTGCAGTTGCACAAGGTAACCTTCAGAAGAATCATTCAGTGTTTATAGCAAAATATTACCATGGCTTTAAGACCTGGGCCAAGGCCTAATTTAATGAAGTCATTTGTCTGTCCCTATTGTAGTGGTTATCTTACGATTGCTAAGGAGCAAATGTACTTCGATCGAACAAAAATTGTTATTGACTGGACAAAATAATTGTAATACACCAATCACTAGTTTTGGTTTTTGTTTGTGCAAATACCGATAAAGCCAACCAAGACACTGATTTTTAATTTGTGGGTGCACATATGACTTTGTTTATAATCTCATCATGACTCCTATCCCCATGTTTTTCTATCAGACTGTCATTCAGAATTCACTGATATATCCCTGGCAATTATGTCATTTACTGTGACCTCTTTTACAGGATGCCTTTGTGGAATTCTTGAATGGGCCACATCTGTTTGACAGCATGTTTGCAGATGATGCTGAAGCAGCCAAATTAGCTTACATTCCTGGAGTGGCTACACTGCTGGAGTAGTATCCTTACCCTATATATCAAAATCTTTCAGTGCACAGTAGATCACAACTTCATATTCCCTCTTAATGACAGTGCTCAGAACTAGGCATGACAAACAGTCAGTTTGCATGCACAACAGCAAAATAATTGGGAATTTGTCATATCACATTAAATCCTCTTTTGGGACAAATCAACCTACTTAACAAATATAACATGTAACATATGCCTGACTCTGTTAAACAGTCGTGACTACTCGTGGATTTGGTGTAGCGAATGATTCTAAAACCAGACAATCACAATAAATGGATGCATGTTTCCACTTAACATTGTGTGCAGTTACCAGAGCCAGCTGGTGGAATTGTGTATGCAAGTGTTTGAAGCTGGGTTAACCCAGCATGGACGGAGAGCAGCAGAGGTCCAGTGCTTCCAGGATTGTTCTCGTGAGGCTGTGTCTGACAACCAGCAAAGAGCAGCACAGAGAGCAGCTGAGTTTGAGAGATCCAGGAGAGAGGTGAAATTACCCTCTGTTGCTTTTAACTCTTGGACCTTGGGAATTTATACTTCATTCAGTCAGCGCACATGACATAATGCTCTTGAGTGTATCCTGTATACAGTTATGTAAAACATGCACAGGTTACTCCCAGAATTCACCACGAATGGCACACATTTCATGGAATTAACCTTTGTAATAGGCTAAACTTAAAGCATTATGTAATATCAACTTTCCAGGCCATATTACATTGTCATGTTAAAAACCTGGCATAACTCATTCAAGGTGTATGAAAATTGCCCAGTATTTCTGACCAACATTAAGTCCAGAGATTAGTAGTGAAGCTTCTGGATATAAAGCTTTGCTAACCCTTCATTTAAGTAAAGGTTTTGCCAGGTGTCATCTGTATAGAGTACCCTTACCAATCATAGAATTTCCAGATATTCAGCATTAGTCTCCTCTGTGACACTGAGCCACATGTAGTGTATGTACAGTATAGATGACTGCCTGTATGTCCTTGAGTACACAGATGATGGCAGAGATACAGCAGACTACAGATAGCAAGTTCCTGAAGTCCCAGATAAACCAGTACATGGATGAGATCAACACGCTCTATGAATCCCTCATGACCATGGAGCTACAGCTAGTGGATCAACTAGAGGTAAAAGGAGGATCAGCAAGGAAAAGGCTTTGGCAACATGATTATAAATGTCTAAATTAATTAATTTAGGCCCAATTCCAAATGCCCAATTACCAATGTGTTAGACAAATAATCACACCTAAGACAGACTGAAGCCATTGACTCAATTATAATTTTTCGTGAAGAACTTTTAAAGGATAACGGTAAATAAAAATTTTGTTAAATGTTGAATAACACCATAGAATACACACATTTTGCAGCATATGTGATGTCCCTCACTGTACTATACTTCTTTTTAAAGGAGATTATAAAAGAATTTGAAAGGAACATTTCAGACATGGTTGGAGAGTTCATCGAAGTCGTGCAAGGGATATATCCTTTCATTAGCAATCATTTGCATTAGTGGCACATACTTACTTTACATATATATAATACTGCGCATTGACTGGTGAGCCTTCCTTAGCTAAGTCTCACATTTGCCCAGTGTCGGGACCTTGAGAACCATCACCATGAGAAAATACTGGAGATCGCCGTGGCAACATTGGAGAGAGTGGCCAAGAATGAGCTGGACGATGACATGCCTGATGATGTCCGCATGGTCAGTGACATGAAATAAGCAAATGGTTAAATCACTTTTACCAACACCTTTTAAAATAAATAACTCTAATGAATCATGTTCAAATTGAAGTGCTGATTTCTATTCTTAGAGTGATTTTCCTCTAGTTTTTTGGGCCTAGTCTCACACAACTGAAAAAGTAGCACAAGACTAGTAGCTTCTGTTACAGTTTCATTAATGTTACTGGATTATATATGGATGATATGGATTATATATATGTATGTATGTATGTATATACATATGTATGTATGTATGTATTAGAGAGACTGTAGTAATTATAGCATTTTATCACATTGCTGTTATTTGTTTAAGGTGATTTATGTCCCCTGACATGTTTTTGCCACTGCTCCGTGCTCCCTGTAGCTCTTTGTAGATAAGGACACTGTGATCAATGCAGTCAGCGCTTCCCACGACACCCACCTGGGGAAGATTGACAACAGGGAAGATGAGCTGGTGACACGGATAAACAGCTGGATGAGTGCACTATTGAATTCAGTATGAAAGACCACAAAATTTCATTTTATATTTCATGTGACAAAATAATTCTGTTATGATAATTCTGATAATTACTAGTACTTATTATAAATAGTTTACTAAATAGAATAAAATATCTTTGTGAAGAGCTTTATTCAGATGAAGTAATAGTGTTTTCGTGTACATTTGGCTCAATGACTGTTCCATTGTGTCATGGAACACTAAGTGAAAATTGGTGGCATCAGTAACTTTTCTGCATTATTGATATCATATTAAGATTGTCACACTGGAATTGCTACAGTTTAAGTCCATAGTTATACGGGAGCCTTATCATAAGATAACCACTCAGATTTACTATAGCACTTGGCCTTTATGGATCATTAATTTGATTAATCATGGTTGCAGACATGCTATGTTAGGACTTTGGACTTAACTGGAAATTTGTGTGTTGTACAGGTATGGAGACTTGTTTCTGAGGTAGCTTAATTATTTATTCTACTATGTTGAGTTTCTTATATTCTGTTTTTTTCCCTTAACAGATACATGAAGAAGAGGTGAAGAGGAATCGCAAGCGCATTGCAGAGATTGATCATTACATTTCTTATGTGAAAGAGCAGCTGAATGATCTGAGCCTATAAGACACCAGTGAGAAAAAAGTGCTCAAGCTCAGGCTAGGGCCCAGAGCATCGTATTTGGAATGTGTTTAATATAAACAAGATATTTCTGATCATCTACACTGATTTTTAGTTTATGACTATATATTCCCAATGTTTTACTATTAAACTGTTTTGATATGCTTTAGCACTCATCTTTTAAGTCATTCGTCAGCCCTGGGAGGTGTTCGGATCCAATGCCACAATTCTGCCATCTACAGACAAGGAACAGTTGTTGCACAATATGTAAATAAGAGAGAGAGATAGAGAGAGGTGCTTATTTTAAGCTTACACTGCTTATTTTTAGGGTTGTGGTGAGTGGGACAAAGTGCAGTTTAACAGATTTTGGCTCATTGCTTCTTTGAATTCTTCACCAAGAAATATTGGGATTTTGTATTGAAGGATGAAGACTTATTCAGGTTAAGCTGTATTTTGATTCAGAACACAGTTTATGACTAGCTTGGTCCTTGTCAGAGAATCTGCTATATCTTTGATAGTGAGTATGGCTGTGAGCCGAATGAACACTCAAGAAGTTTCAGGAAGATTTCATGCCCATTATATGCTCTTAGCAGGTGTGATAATAAACATACCAAGGGTACCAGTACATATATTACGCTGCATTAGTCAAAACAGCACAAGGGCCAATCTGCAAACCTACAAGGTACAACAAGTCCCGTCAGGCATTTTGAAAAATAAACCAATAAACATTCTGTTTTACAGAGGTGTGACTCTCTCCACCCAATCAGAGGAGATGTTGCTGACTTTCGTGACGCAGTATCGAGGTCCCTAGCTTAGATGCAGAGGGACCTAACGCGCGTCCTGAGGGAGCGAGGGGAGGACTTGCAAACTGACAAACTATACCGTCAGTGCTCCCCTTTCTCTTCTCCCGTAATAATTTGTGAGTGACGTGTTGCCATTTGCGGTGAGGGTACAAACCTGCAGGAGCATTCAACATGCCGGTCCGTACCGAGTCCTGTCCCAGCTCTTCAGCGGCCTACATATCCTCGGCCTCTCTTATCCCCCCTCCGCCCATAAACACGCAACAACCCGGCGTCGTCACATCGCTCCTTTACAGTGGCTCACAGTTTCGGGGACACCAGAAGAGTAAAGGGAATTCATATGATGTGGAAGTAGTTTTGCAGGTGCGTAGCACTGGCTGATGTTTACTTCTCTGTGTTATGGTGCTAGCTGCTGCTCTTATTCTGCACAACTGTGACACGCAACCAGTTAAGCTAGCTAGCTCATTTAGCTGGCTAACAAGCTAACGTTTGCTAAATTGACAACTTAGGTAACATAATAAGTGTATACTGTATTGTCATTTTGTTTGCTGAGATTTGTTGATTGGTTTGATATCTCTTACGCGCGAATTAGCTAGCTAAATATTTAAAATTAAGTTGCGTTTGCCGAAAAGCTCAGGTAGTGTGATTTACTTTAAGCTGGCCCGTCTCGGACGCTCGTTTTGGAGACCAGCTGTGTTCTCTAGATGGATATGTTTGTCATTCAAATCAGGTCAGATCAGGGTATAGAGTGTTTTGAGGTGTATCCCGTTAGTTCTGCTAAATATGGACATTGGCACGGATGACAACTGTGCCACTGACATCACCGTGGCCCACCCATATTTTTATGATGTTTATTTATTATGTAAATGTAAGGTAATAACTTGCTTTAAATAAGACATTCTGCGTTAGATTGCGCAGTTATAGGGGAAATGACCTCATTGTTTGCTTTCGTCTTGCAGCATGTAACCATGGAGGACTCCTATTTATGTGGATACCTAAAGATCAAAGGTCTAACCGAGGTAAGACATCAAACATTATGTTAGGAGATTCACTGAAAACGTTCTTATTACTGATTAAATGAAGTTTATCACTTCTGACATTCGGTTTGGTCCACAGTCAGTGTAGGTGGGATTATAGACATATATATTCTTCTCTTATCAGAATAATATATTAATGTTCCTAACTTTTTTCATGAATATTACAAAAATCTACTGGACTACATTCAGTTACATTTTCAGTGTAGCTATGTGAGACAAGTATCAAATTACATTCTCTTGCTCAGATAGTAAGAGAAGTGCTTATGCATACATGCCCCATATACATGTTCAATGTGCCACAACTGTAACACATGGAAAGTAATGGTGGTATAGTGACATAATACTGTTGTGTCTGTTGATGTAGCACCACAGTGACATGGTGGTGTTGTGTAGCCACCCTGTTATAGGCCTGCATTGTCTGTTTACAAATGCAGAACCACAATGTGGAGGCTGACCAGAATGTGATTTGGTGTGCAGTTTCTTTCACAGCCGTGGATCATTTCAGAGTTCCTCCCCTCTTGCTTCCCCTTTAAAATGCTTGTGTTTTGCTTGTAGGTTTTATTTAACATCTAGCAGCAAGAAGGCTACTTTCACTTCCAAGAGTGAAATAGATACATACTCATCAAAAGTTTAAAAACAAAATTTACCTGCTCAGCAGTTTGTCTCAGATATAATTCATCTGACTGCAGTTCTACATATGTGAAGTCTTTACAGTTATTCTTTTGTAATGTTAAAAATGATTTACGTGCCAAAATAAAATCAGAGGGCGGTTTCGGAGCACTTGTACTCATGGTTTGTCACTCCATGCCTGCAAAAGTAGTTAAACCTGTTACCTTGAACTACTTTCACACACTGTTGGTTTATTTGGCAGACCTTTGAGTTTCACAACATATTACAGTATTCAGAAATTGCCTTTCAAGTGAAAGGCTGTTAGAGCAGGCCCAGAAACAGGTCAACTGCATTAACAGACTGGAGAGCTGCAAAGTAATGCTATTATTTATGTTCTCCCTTGATCCTTGTGTCATGGATCTGCTCAGGAGTACCCAACTCTCACCACGTTCTTCGCTGGGGAGATCATCAGCCAAAAACGCCCATTTTTAACACGCAAATGGGATGCTGATGAAGACGTGGACCGTAAACACTGGGTAATGACTGTGTGATTTTTAAAGCTTGTTGGTGGGAATGTGTGTTTTCCTAATGTTTTTTTTTTTGTTTGTTTGTTTTTTTGTACTTTTTTTATTACAGAGCTTCCTTACAGTGCTTTTGATGTTATGCCTTTGTTTGTTTATTTGATCCGCAGGGGAAATTCCAGGCGTTTTATCAGTACGCAAAAAGCTTCAACTCGGATGACTTTGATTATGAAGAACTAAAGAACAGCGACTTTGTTTTCATGCGATGGAAGGTAAGTTTAAAACCTGTTTTCGCTGTTTTCATCAATTGAGTTTCAACTGGTGTCGACTGAGCAATGTGACTTTCTAAAGATTTTATGACATTACATTTGTTTTGAGTTTTGTTTTTAGATTTTTATTTTGTATATGGTTTCATTTACTTATTTTTTAAAGTATTTTCCAAATCTCTCTCTCTCTCTCTCTCTCTCGTATTCAGGAGCAGTTCTTAGTGCCAGATCACACAATCAAAGATATCAGTGGAGCTTCCTTTGCAGGATTTTATTACATTTGCTTCCAGAAATCCACAGCCACCATTGAGGGCTACTACTACCACAGAAGCTCTGAATGGTATATGTCAACCAGTCTGTCTCTGCTCACAAAAGTGTTTTTATATGAAGTTTTAGATTGAATTAGACTGACAAATGAATTTGTCATGATAGGTCAAATACTGTCAAAATGGGTTGACACAATGTATATTAAGTATAATTTTATACAAACACCGGTTGTTGTTAAGCACTATTTCAGAATATAAAGTCTGTTAGATTCTAGAATATTTGTCTAGCATGTACAAAAAGTTTGAAACATAACACACCAGCAAGTTTCTGCTTAGTTGTGTTTGTCAGCGTTGTGTGTGTTTTGACTTGCCTTGTACGTAACCCCATTTCTTCGTGCCGTGGTTGTCTCTTCCAGGTATCAGTCTCTCAACCTGACCCATGTCCCTGAACACAGCGCACCCATCTATGAGTTTCGGTGACATTTCAGCCCTTCTAGGGCTGGTAGAGGGGGACTTTTTGATGGACAGAGGAACGAAAGAGAGGGAAAGATGAATGGCCTAATCATGCCAAGGCACACCGCTCTCTCTTCAGTGAGAGAATGACAAAGATGGACACATGCATGGAGAGAGGGAATGATGAAAGGATGGATGGATGGAGAACTCTTTCACTGACCTAGGCAAATCTTTACAGGCCACAGATGGAGAGAACATGAGCTGGGGTTTGCAACAGTGTTATTGGTTGTTTTTTTTTTCCCCCCCGTCATTCTTTCTATTTAATTTCCGGGTTTGAAAGCTTCTGTCCTTACACCTTTTTGAAAACTTTTTATGTTTTTGGATGAAAGTCTCACTTTCTTTTTCTGTTTTACGAAGAAGCCAATTGCTGAAGTGATTTTTGCCTTGTCTTTTTTTTTAAGAAAAGAAAAAAAAAGGTTAAGCATGGTGAAATGAGATTTCAGTACATGGGGAACTGGAAAAAAAAGATTTTTAATTTATTTTTAATTTGTCTGTATGAAAGGAATGAGGCCTATGGGACTGGTAGAGCTGAAGATAGAATAGATCAAGTCTGAGCAGAGCAAGGAGAGACAGTCATCCAGATTTTGCAGTAGATTGATGATTCCCTGTCTGGAGTTTGAAGTCTGGAAAAAAGACTGACTTGTGTAAGGTCGGTGTCAGTGATTCGTGTAACTGAAGGCCATTGCTGTGGCTGGCTGCTTGCAGGGGTTTTGTTAAGAAAGCCACAAAAGCACTTACTCTTGCTCAGTCCACTTTTTCTGAGGCATGGTGTGATTTTAATTCTGAAAACGAAAGAGAGAGTGAAAGAAGATATAATCCTGTATCCTATTGCGGTAATCATCGTGTGGCCGCTTCAGAGTTGAACGTGCCTGCCCTCTCGTTCTCGGAAAAAAAAAAAAAAAAAAAAGGAAAAACTGCTCTTTTCATTTTGCTATGCAACGTTTTTAAAAAAAAGAAAAATCACAGCTTCTCAACATTCAGCATTGCTAAAAGTTCATACAGTTTATTTTAAAACAAAAAATCTCTTTAAAAGTATTTTTCACTAAACTAATGACAGCCATAAGAGTATTTATTAATATGCACACAGATGTTAATTTGCATACCTGAGTAGATGTAGATTATATCAAGTGATACATGTGGGAATGTTGTTTGTTTTACCTTTGAAAGTGACAGAATTGAATCTGGAATGCAGGGAGATTAGTCCAGCAGGCAGGCAAGTTTTCTGTGGAGAATTTTGATAGTGGCTAAGAAAGAACAAGTTGAGATAGCGAACAAAGCCGGTTGTCCTCCAGGTAAACGACCAGATTCAACCATTCAACTTTGGCAAGTCCAGTTTCCTGTTCCTGTCGGATGGCCCTTTTGAGATGGTCGGTTTGGATGTGAGCTGTTAACCTGTAATGAGTGACACAGGCATAAAAACAAGTCCCTTCTCTATTGACTGTGAGAGAGAGGCACAGAAAAATGCATGTAACACTGTTTGTGTAAAGGGTCTTTCAAGTTCAACTCTTAATTCTAGTCATGCACAACTGGTGTGATCCATGTTTAATTGACATAAAGGAGCGTTTCGGCGTTATTATTTCTTTCGAAGGAAAATCTTTTGAGACAAACGTTTGTAGATTGAATAAAAACATTTGCGGAAAAAAAAATTAAATGAATCCTTCTGAGCTTTAGTAAAAACCCCTTTGCCTTAAAAGTTCAGCGTTTGTACATAGTACCATTTTTGTAAGCATTCATGTTGACCATGTGGTGGTTTCCTTATTGATGGAAAGGCGTCGTTTGAATGAGACATGTATGTAAGTTTGAAAGTGTTTAAGCATCTGTTACAAGGAATGATAAGAATAAAGAAGTTGTACGTCCCCAGCCAAAAGTCCCTCTGAACCTTGAAAAGTTCCTGGGTAAACAAGCCCCCAATTTATATCGTACTATGGTTCAAGCTCCTTGGCTTGATGGCTGATATAAAGTGAGTGTTCACCTAAACTGAGGTGAAAAGTGTCAAGAATACATACCTCAGGTGCATATTTAGTTCTTATATTTTGTCATACGTCACCTTTAATCAGCCTCCAACAGTGAACTACTGCAACCTAGCCTATGCGTATGGAGGGTGGGGGATGGCTAGGGACAGGAGGAGTGGGGAATGGGTCGAGTTCACAAGAGGGCATTTAGGTGGTGACCGAAAGTAAACCTGTGTTCAGCATCACAATGGGTCTTGCAAGTGTTTTTCTTCTGTTGTGTTTAAGGGAGTTGTGAATTTTTTTTTTTTTTTTTTTTGGGAAGGGGGGGGGGGGGGGGGGGGGGGCTTGCGCGTAGCCTACTGAATATACTGTTTAGCTTCCAGCAGGACATGGCTAAGAGTAATTCAACAAAAGGCACAGGAACAAAATAAGTGCTTTCAGTGCAAAAACCCTGTTATATGAGACAGAAACACAAAATGTACATAATGGAGTTGTGTTTGTGATGTACATGATTGACTTAATTCTCCAAAATATAATTTATCTTTTTATTCACTCAAGAATATAAATGTCAAATCAAAGATGCTCGGATCAAGAGGTTTATGAAATATGAAATATAAGAAATGCCACAGTGTTCAAGACCCATGATACTGATATCTGGTCTTTAACCATCACTGAGGAGGTGTGCATGGACAGAAATGTCAAGGATTTTTGTTATGAGTAAAGAGTCTATTGAAAAAAATAGTTTCATTTGCATCACAATAAAAATATAAATCAAAGGCGATTTCTGTTCTGTATGTTTAGTGTATATACACACACATACACAAATAATTCATAAATACACATTCATAAATACTTCGACTATACTATGTGTAAAAACAATGACTGCCTACCAGCTATCCATATGTAATAAATAGTAAGGTAGTTCTTTGCATTGTAGGTATTCGGGGCACGGTCTAATCTAATGCAATGCTAAATTTGATTTTTAATGGACAATAGCCATTAACAATAAAACAGAATTTATTTGTACCTGATTGTTTAATGCACTATTGCTTTACATAGCCTACGTAAGTGATTACGCAACTACATCGTATATCCGCTAGATGGCAGAACTGCATTACCTAATTAATTCTTCTGCATCCAGAAGACTAACATATTACCGAGACCTTACAGAGAAGGTCTCGGTAATTAATTCATTAAAAACTAATTTAAAAAAATAAAAGTTGCCCGAAAGTTGATATCATTTTTTTCAATTAAAAAAAATTTCATAAATCATAAATAGGGTATGAAGCGTTAAAATAGCGCACGGTTTTGTTTGTTTTGTTTGATTTTTTTGAGTGAAAATCGGAATTAAAGTCGTTGAATACAATTAAATACAATACAATAGCGTACAAAATTAAAATATGTCGATATTATATAGGCCTATGTAAGGGATATTGTACAGCGAGCCAGTCATTACAGCGAAATAGACCCCGACAGGTGATGCAGGACCCCGGCGGGAAGCGGCTACTTATTAAAGAAATCAATCATTTGACACAGTTTATTGATAAAAAATGATTTGAATGATTTAAAATTTATTTTATTGATTCCGCTAAAAAAAGTTCCATTGCAACGGTTTGTCATTCATAGAATCGAGTATTCAACAAAGCCGTGTAATAAAATGTAGGTAGGCTATTACATGGAAGCGTATTAAAGGCAGGTGCTACAGGAAGAGAGCAAATAAAATTTGTTGTCAACATACATAAATACTTAAGTTAGACCAAAGAGCCATTACTATGTACATTGTTTTTGCGCCTGTCTGCTCATAATTTAAAAGATCCCTCTGACTTTAGTCAAGGTAGCATTTCAGACACATAAAAAGTGGACGTTTCAGTAGGCCTAACACTAATAAGAGACGAACGTGAGAAAATGTGTTACTTGAGCTACTGTTGTTTTCACCAGATTTCCTCATAGATTTTTCGAGTTCAAGCAGTAGGCCCACATCTCTTCTAGAAGGGAAAGGCGATGTTGCAAACGAATTTGTTAGGCTACGTCCCTTTGTTTGCCTTGAAACTAACAGTTCAAACACAGTGGGAAGAATGTGGCTTTGTCTGTGGATGTTTTTGCACACGTAAGTCCTGTTTGAGGTCACAGGACCTTGGAAAGGCCAAAATGTACACATTATTGTTTGTTCAAGGCTTTGGGGTCTAACCGATAAGTATTTGCCCGCATCACTAACATCAGCATTGTGTGTTTCCATAGAAACAGGCCTCGTCTTCACATTCTTCGGGTATTTGGGAGCAAGTACTTGTATCCTGTCCAGAAACAATACAGAAAAAATCTGGTTCTAATGCATCCTAATAGACAAACGTGAGAAATGCCATAGAGCAAAACCAGGATAATCTGCCAGCTGTCATCTTGTATATAACTGAGTGCTGGGAGCAGAATTTAAATCTGTAACGGGAGCTGGCCTAAAAAACAAAAATCCAAATCGTGGTTGTCCCGTGCCCAAATTGTTAGGCCTATTTTGTCATGTGATTTTCAATGTAATCTTTTTGAAACGGATACTTAATTAAAGGAAAAATAAAACAATAGTTTTGATGATAAATAAGCGTGAGTAAAACAATGTATTGATGCATAAACGAGAACTGGTAGGCTACTCCATGGGCGCAGTAACCATGCCCTGTATCTGCTCAGTTGTATAGTCTACACACATTCATATCTTGGTAACGGCGATGTTTCGTAGTGGTTTCCAGGAAAAAAGCTTCCAGTAAAAGGAATGTAAAAAGACAGGCTATTTCCTCAACTTTAAGGCTTCACAGTAAAGACAACTTTTAGACAAAAACTTCCTTAAATGCTTGCCAGGGGCGACGTGCAATTTTGCACCGAAGCAGCTCAGTTTCACCTCTTCTTTTCCCTTCAATTACATATGTGTTTATGTAGGATCTATTTATTAATTATCACTTCAGTTTTGTTCATTTTATTTACTTATTATCTCACCATTTCCTATTTTTTCCTGTCTATAATGTAATTACCATGGGAATGTTGAGGCGTTATTCTTTCTTTGTTTTCTAAATAGTTATTGACGGTTCATTTTGATATTAACGAAAAGAAAAAAATCACCGCCCATTTGGGAAAGGGGCCCATCAGCCAGTGTGAATGTTTATGTGTGTTGTTTCCAACACGAATATCAGTGAAGAGGTGAAGCCTTAGTAGCCTATAAGAAACTGAAGTACAGCGACAATGTTACTACACTAAATTAATAAGTCAATTAAATGATGATTACAGAATAGTATAACCCAGCCCTCAGCGGACATGAACGCGTTATATTATGGAGGCTTGCATTAGACAGATTTAATATTGCTTTATGCCAGTAAATAACAGAGAAAACTGCTAGTTTGTAGATAGCCGACATAAGGAAATGGCTGTACTTCTCTATCTGATAAACCAAAACGAGGGATTTTTACGAGGAATAAATTACGTCAAATTTCGTAGCAATAATCGTTTAACAAATAGGATTCGAGATTCCCCAGGTACTGCTTAATAGCATGTCCGTCTGAGAATACGGTGTATTTTCACTCAGCAGACTAAAAGCTGACAGGTGGCAGAAGAACTGTGTCATCACAGCTGTACTCCGAAACTTTAACTCCGAGCAAAATTATTAGGAATAATTGTAAAGTTTATTATCGCAAACTAAATTGGGCTACTGTGTCAGGTTGGCTAACTGTCTAAATAAAAATCATGAGAAATGCTAAGATTGTTTTGCGCTGAAAAAGAAAACCTGATAGAAAAAAACGTTTTTTTAAAGAAACTGCAAACTGCATCAATCTCCGACCTCTGTGAAATGTGTTCCATATGTTTCGGCGGAACGTGATGCAAGAATGGCCTTTCCACCGCGCCCAGTAAACGGAAAACGAATTGGTAGATCCTGGGCATGTCTGGCCACTCCTGCATACATAGTCGACTATAAGAGAGGCAGGCGCATCATTTGTCTGTAGCATTATCAGCACAGTGCTCATCGCTTGCTTCAAACAATTTCAAACCCTCGTCCCAGATTCGGAGTGCACGTCATGGAGGACCAACGATTTCCCCTGAATGTTAGACTTCTTGGAGTGATGCATAAGGAGACCAACAAGGTAGAGAGTGAATCTGATGGACTCTTTTGTACATGTATAACAGCTAAAATCATTTAAATCCTCACGAATCGTCCGTGTATCTCTGTTTTAAAAAGAAATTTAGAATTTTCATGCTATTAATCTACCAAATAGGCTACATTCGGATAAACGAAACATCTTCAATATTTTTATTTTTATTTTTATTTTATAGTTGTACATGACTTCAGTGCTTTGGTCGGATCAAAATGAGATCGTTGTCTACAGATCTTTCGAAGAGTTCGAAGATATGCATGTAAGTTATTAATGTGCTTTATCATATTGCTGCTAAGAAGAAAGTCAAGTTTCTGTGTGTCCTTATTTATGTTATTATTTTCCTTTAACGAACCCCAGAGACAACTGAAGAAGAAATTCCAGGCTTCCGGCACACTTAGAAAATCAGATAGAGTTATTCCAAAGTTCAAAAGTAAGTACCAAATCAAACGCGGTTCTCCACCAATTGTTTACCAAAAACGTTCAACGTTTATAATGTTTATAATCATAATGGTTATTAATTCCCATTTATTCACAGTCGCAAAGGGCAAGTCCAATGCTCAGAAAAAAACTCCCAGCAAATCTGTGCTCAGGCTCAAGACTTTGGAACAGTACTGCAACGAATTGCTGTCCTGTGATCCCCGCGTTCCTCAAAACTCAGACCTGATCCAGTTTTTCCTTCCAAAAGATCAGGACCTTAAGCCTGAATTTGCAAGGAACAGGTGGGCCTATATCTATCGCAGTGCCTACACAACACAATACCTAACTTACTTCCACAACACCTAATAGTCCCAAGTTTCTAATAATCATGTTTTAAAACGTGCATGTAATTTTTAAAAGATTTTCATTTCAAGGCGTCTTTGTGCAAGAATGTAATATTTTCTTTGTGTATTGAAGGGTCTGTTCGTGTAAAACTTGTGCCTTTTTCATTTCCAGCATTGTTATCATGCCATCTGAAGATACTGTGGAAAGCACAGTTGGGGGAGGCTCGGATGGGGGCGTTACACAGCCATTTGTGACAGAGACATACCGCTGCATCGCCCCCTATGAGACCAAAGACACCAAGAACAGACCATTCAAAGTTGACGTTGATGAGACTGTGGATGTGCTCATTAAAGACAAAGGAGGTAAACTGACACTCTTCAGAGAATTTTAGTTATTCTTGTTTGTTGGAATCCTTCCATGTAGGATTCCAAAGAGGAAAATGCATACTAAACAGCACACCAGCTTCCTAGTCATGAGCTGTCTGTAATCCAAATATTACAAACATTTGTGCCAGTTCACAACAATTATCTGGAAAAAGCTGTGATTATGTTTGATGACCTGCTAATTCCAGCTCTCTCTTCGTGTCTCTGCAGGGTGGTGGTTGGTGGAAAATGAAGCTAAATGTCTTGCATGGTTTCCTGCACCTTATCTTGAGAAGCCTGAAGAAGATAGTCTTGACTCTGATCCAGAAACCAACTATGATGAAAGTAAGTTGGATCTGAAATAACTTGCAAACGTCCATGTATTGCCACACACAAAATACATCACTGAACTAAAAAAAAACACATTTTTTTGTTGTCGTTGCTATTTTTTAATTCACATTAAAGCTTCATTCGTTGGAAAATACCAGTTATGCACCAGGAAAATCCCATGCCATTATTCATAATAATTTCTTTGAATTTATATCATGCTCTGTTTACTGCAGGTACATTGTATGTGGCTTCAAGATCCTATAAAGCTACAAGCAGAGATGAGCTGTCTGTGGAGATTGGCTCTGTGGTTGAGGTGCTTCAAAAATCTGAAAATGGCTGGTGGTTAATTAGGTATGTTGTTATTTGCAAAACAACCCAAAAATGAACATCAGTAAGGTGAACAATGTCAGAGGGCACAGACATGCTGAGTGGTCGTATGTGAAGAAGCAGAGAATATCAGTTTGTCACGTAGCCAGAAAAAAAAGGGAAAGATTTTGTATGCTTTTATATTTTGTCAGTGTGTTTCCTATCTCCAGTTCTGGAGACCTGCTGAACTACACATTCCCTTTGTGAACACATTTGAGGAAACTTCACAATGAAATGTCTAATCTTTAATAGGAATCCCACTTGGGGGCTAGATTTGCCATCCGCTAACCTTAGTTTATAAACACAGATTTAGATTAATCTGTGATCTATTTGGTTAACATATTTATTAAATTAGTTTATTTTCTCTGAACGTAATCAGTCAAGTTACAATAGATGAAATCTAACAGTAAAACACATCCCTAATAAACTGATTTACTGCCTTTTTTTGGTCCTTCAGATACAATGTCAAGACAGGGTATGTGCCTGCCATGTACCTTCAGCCATACAGCCACCCTCGTGTCCGCATGGCACCAAAGCAAAATAACAGGCAGAGCCCTAACCTCAGCCTGGCCCAGCTACAAGTTCCAGCCAGAGGTTCTTCACAGCTCCCCAGCAACACGCTGAGCCGTTCCCAAGGCAATCTCCTACAGCTCCCAGGACTGAACCCTGCTGACAAGCTCAGGTCTCGATCTACGGATGTTCTTAGTGATGTCCAGCCTTCTTCTTCCATATACCAGGTGCCCGTCACCATCTCCGTGGAGACGGACGTTGACGGCCGGGAGCGGAGCATGAGCAACGGCAGCTATGGTAGCGAATTCAGTGACTTCAGCGACGAGAGCACCTCATCAGGCGGTGACTCATTAAACCTGAGCCATTCTTACAAGGAGGAACAGCTCCGTAGGAGCCGTACGCCACCTCCGATGGTAACCGGTCGTCTGCACCCTGAGAGTGCTGCCGCGGGAAAGCTGACACCTAGCAGCTCTGACCCCAACCTCTTTAAGATCCCAACAACCCCCAAAGTGCCTCCACGCCCCAGAGCCCAAGAGATTCTCCAGCGCTGCACAACCATCACCCGCAAGAATGCCCTGAACACCAAAAACCAGCTGGTCCCTCAACTAGAGACTATTACAAGTCATTGAAGTGAATGATGGAACACAAACTGAAGTCAGGGTAGCTCAAGTGAATAAGTTATGCTGAATTTTCTCAGCAGATTCTGAAGTGTGCACTGGTCTCTGTACTTGTTTTCAAACTTCAGGAGATGAAGCAAAACAATGTTACAAGGACATCAGCAACTTTGTGTCTTTATTAGATATAGATTGCTTTGTGGAACTATACAGTATAGACTGTTATGTAATGTCATTTACGGTGTCTTTTTTCCATGTTTATAGATTTAATTTACCTATTAATATTTTGATTGTGAATACTACCATATAAGCCTTGTTATGCTGTGCATATTTCCATGTATGACTTTTTTTTAAGTATAATATATGTTTTTGAAGGACACTGGTGATTTATGTTTAACTGAAGGAAAATACTGAAAGCTAGTTTGTTTTACAAATGTTATGTTATACTAGTTATACTAAAAAAAGAAAACAACTGGTCTACCTATGGTGAAGGGAAAAGTCTGTTGAGTTTTCTCAATGTAAGGAATCTTTAACTGCAAATGAATTGTGTGTCTTCTTTTTACTGTTACATGTCTTGTTCATCTTTACCCTTTTGGATCAAATGTCATTTTATCAATCAAATGTAATTTTTCCATACTGGAAAAAAAAAAACATATGTTGTGCCTCATATGCATCGTTTAACTTAACTGATTTTGTTTTCTGGCTCCCTAAAACTGAATAAAAATAACAAATCAAACCCATATCATCATGTCATCTGAAAATACATCACATCTATCACATTACACAAGGACAAACACTTAGGAGACCGTTTGCATTATTTAGAAGCATAGTTCTGCATACTGTAAAGTCTGTCATGCCAGCTGAGTGTGGAAGCTTGGCTTCATCTGCAGTGACAGGAATGGATGAGGATGTCTCAGCACAGCTACATTAGAAACTATGAGAGACAGGAATGCAGGTCATAGTTGTATTCAAGTGGCTTGTAAAAAGGGAGTTTACTCTTCTGCTATTTTCTCTATTGTTTTCATGCATATATACTTCCTGCTGCAGTTCTCATGCAAGGATTACTTAACTTTGCAAGTAACTCTAGGCTTCATTAAGCTGTTGCCATACATGTTGTAACCTGTCAAAAATGCAAAAACAAAGACCATATTTCTTGCCATTTTTATAAAGCAACTAACACATGCACACTAAACACACCACACACAGAAGACAAGCACATCACACAAACAATACACACAGCAAAGGCTATAACTACTGCTACTACTACTACAAATCACGCACACACACACACACACACACACACACACACACACAAAAGTACTGTAGCTATCAGACTTTGCTTCTTCAAGTTTAATAAAAGTTTGTTCCCACTTTTTTTTTTTTTTAAATGGCTGTGATTAGTACTTATCTGTTTTGGAAAGAGCAGCACACATTTATCTTGTCTTCTTACTACATGCCAACAGACAAATATTTGGTTTTTTTTGACAGAGGGTTACTGATCACTGTGCGATAACAGATTGCAGGTTTCACTGTTGCACTGCGTTATAGAAACTGGTTTTGCACAATTGGCTGCAGTTTCGTGTGGGTACTATTCTTCTCTTTGTTTGGACTTTTGCCTCAGGAGCATTCAGATACAGCCTCAATGAGTAATATCTTACATTAAAACAAGGGGATACCCACTTCTTCCTGATCCCAGTGCTCAAATCATAAACAAAACCAGGCTGTGAAAATAACCCCAAACTATGAAAAACATACTAAAAAGGGGTTTAGAAAAAACACATGGCTGCACTCCTCTTATACATTCTAGTAGTGCAGAAATAGAGATGTGAGTTAACGTAAACAGGTTCATCCTCTCCCACATGGTACCATACCTCACGGCTACATTCCTCTTCTGCTTCCTCCTAACACAAGGTCTTTCTCACCAACCGCATGTGTGTATTAATAATAAGATTGTGTCTCTGCAAAACCTTCACATGCATGGAGCAGGCTAAACAGAGCGCATCACATTTTTTTAAACAAGGCAAAGATTTTATTTAAAATCACTGGAAAGATTTACATTGCAAAGTACTTAGAAAATTCACGGCTATATTATAAATGTTTTTGGGGTTTTTTTTACTCCTTTGACTTCTTTTTGCAGATGTTGAGGATATGCTGAATTAGACTGCACCTTTGCATGGTATGAAAAAATAGGCCTTTCACCTCTCTTGTGCGATCTACGAGGTGACTGAACCATCATCAGCCAGAGATGGTGATTTAGGAGTCATGCTAAACCACTCCTTTAGAATGCAACAATGCAGTCCAGTCAAGTTTAGCCAAAATTCATATCTGAAACCTAGATCAGTCTATCTAGTGTCTATCAACTGGTCTCTGTCTGTATGTAAGTCACTGTGACTGCTGGCAGAGTAGAGTGACAATCTGTGAGAATTTTAGCTTCATCTTCATCTTCACTTTCCTCACTTGACAACTGGGATTC
Organism: Chanos chanos; assembly: GCF_902362185.1. Taxonomy (NCBI): domain Eukaryota; kingdom Metazoa; phylum Chordata; class Actinopteri; order Gonorynchiformes; family Chanidae; genus Chanos; species Chanos chanos. The sequence continues at coordinate 13,551,466 of NC_044507.1, forward strand.
TTTCCTCCTCCCATTCATTCCGTTCTGTCTGTTTGGCTGTCTGCCACTGGCCTTTTTAGACTCGCTGATACTCTCTTCCTCCAAAGAAACACCCTCAGTGATGTTTGAATCACCTAAATCTTCATCTTCCTCATCCTCCTCATCTTCCTCCAGTTGACTGGTCTTGGTGGTGGTGGCATCATCCTTTGCTGGCTGATTGTCAATCACAAACAGAGGTTGCATGTGGCTGGTGTCCATCTCCTCATCCAGAACGTCGGCACTGCAGAAAGTAAAGCACAGCGTTACAAAAGACACTCCCAAATCAAATTCCACAACTGAAATATAATATCAAATCTAAAATTTCTACACAAATAGTAATATCTGAAAACAAACAAGCATACACACACAAAAAAAACCCAGACCAAAAAAAAACAAAAAACAAAAAAACACCAACTCAATTCTAATGAAATGTTTGGTCAATGACTGATCTAACTGACCATGAAAAGGAAAAATGGAATGACTCATTTCTCTGCATGAGCTCTTTAAAAATGCAGGTTGTTTGCCAGCCTACTGGAGGAAGTACAGTGACCAACCAGGTGTTGAGACATTTCCTCAGAAAGGGAGAGACTACAGTCTTGGCACGTATTAAATTGTTTATGTGATAAGATCCTACATACTCTTCAGTCTTCCTTAGTGAATGAAGGTTGAAAGAAAACAGATATCACAGATTTTCAGAGCAATGTTTTCAGATTCAAAAAGATAATGGATGGTAAACAAGTGTCAACATTTATGGCCAGGAAAAAAAGCATTATTTGGGATGAATGAGTAAGCCACTGGCAAGCCAGCATACTCAATGATAACTGTTCACAACTCTCGCACTGGCACTCAGTTTGAAACGATCATTGGTAAATTTGACTGTACTCTACTCACCTGTCTTTCCCTCCGGTTACTCTCATTTTCTGCCAGATGTAATTCAAAAACATCGATCCCTGCAGCAGGCGACCAATCCTCTGCATGTGTCTCTCTGTGGGAGGAAATGATAACCTTGCCGTCAAGCTTCAGTTCCTCTCAAAACACCTCAAGTCTTAAATCTCAGTAACTCATTACCTCTAAGCCCTTATCCTGAGAAACCTTTTACCTCAATCACTTTACATTCTTGTTCAGGCCCAGTGCGACCGAATCAAAATAAACATATCAAAGGCTGTAATGTGACCTAAGCAGGTGTCGTCTGTGGGCATTACGTTAGGCACTTTAGATAAAAATATCCGTCAAATGAATGAATATAAATGTAAATGTAATTAACTCTGTCTGGAGTCTTACCACAGCCCTAGAGCAGACACGTGCTCAAACAGTGTTTAATATTGTTGCTCACCAGTGTACGGGATCAGGCCCTCCAGGTGGCTGCGTGCTCCTTGGTACTGCAGTATTTCCTCTGGGCTTATGTGTGTAAGCAACACCTGGATGACAGCCTGGGCGTCCAGACAGCTACGGGCGTTAGTGTTCCACACCGCACAGAAACGCAGAAGGGACTCTGCCGTGGTGGAACACATATTTAAAACATCAACAAGTGGATAAAACATCTACTAACTATATACTGATATATGGAATCCTGTACGCAGGCAGGCTGATTCTACCACTCAAACCATGAACAAATTAATCAAATTTTTTTTTTGTCAGAGACTGAATAAAGTTTGGAATTCAAGGTAGAGAAATTACACAAAAGAGAATTCTCACAAGTTAGAAATACTGACACCTCAGTAGTAAAAGGTCTCATTGTCACTTCATAGTAAATTGTTCCAACGTGCATAGCACAGTGTTGAATATTTGATACTTTAGCCATGAAATTATGGCAATGTGTGATGTAGTTGTGTTAAGTAATGGGCTGAGCTGCAAGTGCTCAAGGGAAAGAGATTTGAAAGAATGGATTGGGTAAATAAATAAATAAATAAATAAATAAATAAATAATTGCCTGCCAAGTCCCACAGACCACATTGCTATATAATTTCATGGCTAAAGTATGAGATATTAACGTGGCAGGGCTATGGGGCTGGAGTAGGAAACATAGACGGAGGTGAGCACTGTCCTGCTGACCTCTCTGATCAAGCCTCAGTCTTAAGATGGTGTTCTCCAGCTGCTGCGTGCCATTCTCCCCCTGCCGGATCTCTGCAAAGACACAAAACACATTCGGCTGTTTAACGGACTGAAAACACGGCACACCGCCAGAGATAAAACACTGCTTGTCATCAAATCGGTGTCAGCTGTTCTTCCGAAACACACCTTTCCACTCTCAAACCTCACCACAAAGAACTGTTTGACACCATTGTATATCCGTGTCAAACAACTTTCTGTGGGGGAAAAAATGCAAGCCACAGGTGTTTCAGAGTGGCATTTCCATTTGTTCCACATGAACAAAATTCCAAATTCAAAAAGCAGAATGTAACAGTAGACTTCCCCTCCCTTTCAGGTATTCTCAGATTCCCTATTTTGCCTCACATTAAAATAACTCATTTTGGTGCCTGCACTTTGATCAAAGACTATTAACTAAGACTTCTCAGTGCCCAAGCAGCCAGCCACTGTTGAAAATACATAAAAGAAGTCAAAACTGTTTAGTTTCTGTTGTCAAATGCAGCATTACGAAAGGCTTGACGCCATTCTAAAATAATTTCCCTCCACTGCGGATTTGTGGTGGTTTGACTAAATTAGATGCCTGTCTTAGCATGCACGTCAACCTTAATGCTTGTTCCCAACTCATCATGAATGCTACTTTTCTCACTATATTGTCTAATTATGTCAGTCAATATAATGATTTCATGTCTGTTTGACTCTCTGCAAACAAGAGAGAGCATTTTTTCCCTTTCAAACTTGAGGATGGCACAGGTCAGGTAAAGTATAAAATGTTGGTAGACCGGTTCAGTAAATACCAACCAGCATGCCTGAGAAAAATGTTGAGGTTTGGAAAGCACTGTTCCATTGCAATTCACCCAAAACATGACAGACTGACAGACCCTGGCTGTTAGAGGTGTACCTTTAATGACTCGGAGTACTGTGTGAGGCTGGTCCAGTGAGATGGCCATACCCAGAGCCTTCACAAAGTTCTTTTCATGGAGCAGGTTGGACAGCTCCTGTTGCCTAGAAACAGTGTTTCACCAAAACCCAATGAGTACAGTCACATCGAATGAATTAAAGTAGATGACTAAAATAATATGTAGGAACTACAACGAAGTACACAATGGTTAGATTACAGAGGTGACTAAGTGGAAATGAATTGAAAAATTCAAGAATTGCGAAGAAATAAAGAAGGACAGAAAGAAAAGGGGGGGAGGAGGAAGTAGAAGAAGAAGGAAATAAGAACAATAGACTTAACAGAACAAATAAGGCATGTAAAAATCTCTGCGGATGTGTGTGTGTGTGTGTGTGTGTGTAACAGCCTGCAGCAACAAAGAGGGAGTGGACATTTGTTGTATTATAGAAAAATGTTCTTTTGAACCATACTTTAGGATCTGGTCCTCTTGCATGGCTTGCTCCTCAGCAAGCTCCACCTGTGTGACGTCCTAAAAAAAAAAAAAAAAAAAAAGAAAGAACAGAGACAAAAACACTGTTCTCAGCATGACTATAATTATAACTATAATTAGCACAACATGATGAGTAATTGTAATTATTGCACATAGTATTCGTTAAGTCATGATTATGTTAGCGGTCTGTTACGTAAAACTACAAATCCACTTTTCTACATTCCACAGGGAACAGTGTTAGTAAAAATTCACTATTCCTAGGTTAAATTTCTGATAAATTATACAACCTCAACACTAGGTACACACTAACAAACTAAAATAACAACAGGCATGGACAGGAACAAAACTTTAAATGGGTACTCACCACAGTCCTAAACTGTGTGTGTGTGTGTGTGTGTTTTCATATAACACGCAATAATCATGGATAACTTAGTAAATAATAATTTTGGCTGTCTAATATTTAAAACTGTCCCATTTAAAATAATATAAGTACATTCTTTTTATCAGTGGTTGCCTTATTTAGATACCATGCGGCTGTGTGTGTGTGTTTTCATATAACACACAATAACCATGGATAACTTAGTAAATAATAATTTTGGCTGTCTAATATTTAAAACTGTCCCATTTAAAGTAATATAGGTGCATTCTTTTTATCAGTGGTTGCCTTATTTAGATACCACGAAGCTGTATCATGCTACATGAAGAGGCCAGTCACCAGGCTGGCACCACCAGTTCACCAGCAGTGACGCGTGGAAACATTTGGAACAAACTGATGAACTGCACGTCCACTATAAGGTTTGTCACACAAAGGTGACTTACAATGGCACAGCAAGTCTAGCCAGATAATAATCATGCTTACATAAGCTTTCTACTGGGAAAAACTATGAATATACTTTTCAAGGTTAGAGATGCAGCAGTGTTGCTTAAAAAAAAAAAAAAAAAAAAAGACAAATTAATTATGCTTAAATAACAATACAACAATACAAAAGAATACTACATCTCTGGTGAACTACATAACTTGTCTGTTAGTAAAATCCAAGTGTACAGTCTTTAATGACAGTCAAATCTGCAAGTTGTAATGCAATGAATATTCTGCACAAAAACAGTCAAAAATTACACAGCTTTAAATTTTTGCCTAAATTGCCTATAAAAGGGAAACATCCTCTCCTCTGATAACAATGTAAATGGAGCAGTTATGAAACAGGGCGCTGTTGACGTCTGTAATCTATTGTTTTAAAGAATGCATTACAGTATATAGACACAGGTACTGCCTTCCAATGTCTGTAAAGTTGAAGAAAACGTCACCCCCCTTTTCTATGCTTAACTTTTTGGCATTTAAACATAAATGTTTTTGCTACAGTCTGAGCTTAGCATGAATTCCATGGCCATAGCATGAAATGCCCTTTAATGTTTTTCAGAGAGAAAAAAAATTCGAACAGAATAAATTCATTGTCCCAGCCACCTTCGGGGACAGCTTCTTTTTCCACGCCAATTAAAGTCAGGCCACAGGACGTGCGTGTGTGTGTGTGCGAGTGTGTGTGTTTGTGTGTGTCTGGCTCATGCTAACCTTCCACAGAGTGATGTTAGAATCAGCAGAGCCTGTGACCATGAGGTCGTCCTTTCGGCTGGTGTGGAGACCCCAGATTTTGTCTTCATGGGCATCAAGAGTCTTCACACACTCATTGGTCTTAATGGTCCACAGTTTCACGAGTCCGTCAGAACCGCTGGTTAGAAAGGGGGGAGGGGGGATAGAACATGACACATGGTGAGGGAAAAGAAAGAGATAAATCTCAAAACTTTCTCTTTCTATTGAGTACTCTTTCTACGTGTAGCCTGGGCTGCAGAGAATCTTACTCTCTAGAAGGGACACTTCAAAAAACAAAAAAAAGTTTTGTGAGCATGACAAGAAATACCTATATATATATATATATATATATATATATATATATATATATATATATATATATACACACACACACACACACACACACACACACACACACACTGTACCGGTTGAATTTATAAACTCAAATATTCATTTTGGCGAATGAAGTGGCCAAATAAGTCAAACAAGAGAAGTGTGATTAATGACATAAACCTTTACAGACTGAGAGATGACTTAACTATACACCTAGCTCTTGACTGAATCACGCCCTGGCTACCCAAATGCATCCTCCTGACCTGGGTTCAGTCATGGGTTATGCCTGTGTTACCTACCCAGACAGGAACTGGGTCCCACGACTCACAAAAATGATCTTTAGGACCGAGGCATCATGTCCTTCAAATGTCTGCAAATAGAAAATAACTTCATGACTGAGAAATCATTAAACACAACCTATAATTAATATGAATGCCCCTTTAGCACGTTCTCCAGATTTTTTTAAAATCAGTAACTCACTGTTTGTTTACTTCAGGAAGGAGAGCTAGAATCTCTAAAGGGCAATGGTTTTTTCCTGATCTGTCATCAGGTTAAAATCGTTGGATGTTGTCAGACAGAGAAACTAAACTGCACTGATTAATTCAATAACACAAGTCTATCAATCATTACTTCTATTGTGAATCAGTGCAAGCAGTAGACAAACATCTCTATTTGACAAGTTAATATTTGCAGCACCCCTCAAAGTCGAAGAGTGAAATTGTCGTCCTTGCATGTCATCGCAAACAATGTGTAATCCATTACCTTGAGACAGCTAAAGTCCTGTAAACCCCACAGTTTGACTGAACCATCAGCAGAAGAGGTGGCCAACACTCGGTCTATTGGGGAAAACTGGGCACACCACACACCCCTCCTGTGACCTCGGAATACCCCTAGGAGGGACATGTCATCCAGAGACCACAGCTTAGCCGTGCGGTCCTGGGAGCCTGAGGCCAACAGCTTGTCATTGGGCGAAACAGCCACACTATTCACGTCCTACGGAAGAGAGGGGTAGAATAGTACAAAACAAGCCAGAGGGGTTATTTCATTTTAGTGAAAGCTGTTATTGTACAGAAATCTTCCTTATGAAGGGCTGGTTAAAAAAAAAAAAAAATCACACAATTGTTCAGTGATTTGACAAGAGGATTAGATTAGAGTAAAAAAAAAGGCAGAGAATGAATGCGACAGAAGGACAAAAAACAAAAATGAACGACAAAGTTGAGATACTTAAATGAAAGTAAATACACAAAGATCTAACTTGATAAGGTTGATGATAGATGTCTGGGGAAGAAAAAAAACAACCAAAAAACGTGGGAGCATTAACTCTTTCAGTTTCAGAACAAGGCACATCACATTGTATCATGCTGTCAGGTGTATTACTTGAAAGGGATTTGTCCTACTTGTTACACAAGTCAAATTCCAACCGTCAGTTCTAAGCGAAATGGAAATGTAGTGTAAAAATAGGCCAACCTTGTCGTGGGCTTTCTCAGTCAGCCGTGCGCTCAGCTGGGCTGGCTCCCCATCCACAGCAGGAAGAGTTTCCGGGAGGTCCCACACTTTAATGGTACAGTCCTGACTTCCTGATACCACAAAGCTCCTGTTTAATCTACAGAGACAAAGAAATGGGAAAATGGTTCATAAAGCGAAGAAGGAGATTAGCATTCTCATTCAAACTGAATCACTCTGTCAAACGTTCACCATGCGATAATCGACTCATCAAATGCATTCCCAAAGTCCAAAGAGACCAGGAAAAGGCTTTGGAATTTAGAAGTTCTCAAGAGTTCTGTTTTGTGCCACACCCACCACGTATTGACCTGACACTGAACTGCCTTAAACGGCCATGTTTAATCTGAATTAAGGGAGGACTTGTCTAAGATCCGCAAACAGGCATTGCACAGGGTCAAATTACTTAGTGTAGCTAGTTCACAACATTGTGAATCTGACAAGGATAAGAACTGGCAGCCCATGCACTGGGGGGCTGCACTTTATGCAGGCTTTTGTTTCAAAGTCACTTAAAGACCCCATGGTTCAGTTGAATAGGGCCCTAAACATCACATTCAGGAGTGTCAGGTCAGGACTGGAAAAGAAAAATAACACAAAGATAGGGCAGTCGAAAGGGCCCAACTCTGGGTCCACAGCTTTCTCTTGAAATCTCACCTAGAGCAGGCGACAGCTCCCACAGGGTTAGAATGACCACTGCCCTGAGCCACACAGTGGACCCGTCCAGTCTCTGGGTCCATCCTCCACACACGCACGGTCCTATCCTGCAATCCACATCATGCTTTTAAATCTGGAGTTTGTAAGTGGCTAAATGAAAGTTGTCGTGTCTTGATGCTGTTTTACAGTTGTATCATGCTGGGATTAAGACTAGTGTTTGACTACACTGCTGAGTTGAGCTGAGTTGAGTTGAGACTGTTTGAAGTTGAACACAGTGGACTTACTTTGGCACAGCTGGCAAACATCAGTGCCTTCTTGAACACGTCAAGTGACAGGACAGTATCTGCAAAGAGATTTGCAAATCACTTAAGCATTTTGCATCCGCAAACACGATCTCTGTGCCAGACAATCTCTGATAGGGTCTCGTGCTGAGTTATAAACTGGATACGTAGTGTATCCAAACTAATCCTTCCTTTTCAGTCAATGGGACTAAAGTAGGTTCTGGGTGACTTTTCCGTGTTAATATGGGATTGATGAAAAGAAGGCAGAATTTTCACACTAGAGAGAATCTCCTTATGAGAGCATGTAATTGAAGTAAATATGCCAGCTATTGAGTTCTGTATGATGCTGCCACCAGGTGCACTGAAAAACACATCACAGTAGTAGCACCATAGTAAAGCTGTCCTGAATCCACAGAGAGAGTGTTACTGCCACCCAGTGTTGGTAACTGACCTGTGTGTCCATAGAGAATCTGACAGCTGCTGGTAGCCAGCTCAAACACCTTCAGCTGAGAGCTGTTTGTGGCCACAACGATATGAGTGTCATCCTTCCCCAGAAACTTGACATCCAAGATATCGTCATTGTATCCCACAAACTTCATATCAACAAAAAGAACAGAAAAAAACCCCACAACATTTAAGAGAAACTTTCCAGTTTCATCAAAACTCCACAAAATGAGTGCTACCCTTTACTTTTTATGTTATCTCTATCCAGTTTGTCTTTATCCACTAGTGCCCATGGAATACCGTCACATAAATCACACTCATCTTACTACAAAAGAGACTGCACCAAAACATCTGTGCGTCTGAGCAAAAACATCCCTCTTTTACTCACACCGTACAAATGCAGCTCAGACTCACCTGTTGGCGGACGGTTAATGAGGGCAGCTGGTAGATGACGATGTTATGTTCAGCAGTGACTGTGGCCAGTCGGGCTGACTGGGGCATGGGCAGGCAGTGCGTCAGGCTCCGGGGGTCCCATTCGTCCTCTGCCGCACCCTCTGAGCCGGAGGCAGGACTGGCTGGCAGGGTCTGAGTGTACACACACTTCGCTGAGCTGGCTTCCCACACTCTCAGCACACCTGAAGAGTAAAACGTTGACAGACCTAAAGGCTGTGTGCAATTTTCAAGTGTTTGTACATTAAAACATGGTGCACGGGACTGGAGACGAGACTCGTCCTAAACTTCACTGCATTTTGACAGGACTCTCCACGATGAGTACAACTTGAATCAATTATTAATCCAAACAAAAATTTCAAATAAAAGGCATGGTGCGCAGTTAATATTTAAATGCAACTAACTGTGATTATTATAATCCAAGGAAGACAGCAATGTTAATAAACAGCATATGTTTTTCAATAGTACAAATTTTTTCAACTGACAACATTAAGGGAGGGGTTTTAGGTGTTAGCCAGCCCTAATTTTCTGAAGGTGTGTTAACGCTCCCCTCACCCCCCGGAACCAGGACACATGAGTCAGCCAAATGTGAGTGAGTGATCTGAGAGTAAGTTTCATATCTTAAAATATATGTTTAAAATAATTTACGCATCAAACACTACCTATAGAAGGAATGCACCCACAGCCAAAGAAACACAAACCAAATTGAAGTGCGATAGCTTAAATGCTCATTTCTCAGTCACGATTTACAGTCGTTTAAATTTGACAGCAGTAATATTCATTGGTGAAACAACCATTGTCATCAACATACATTTGTGAAGACTTGCTTATGGTTTAAGAGACTCCCTGGGTATAAAGTAAGAAGGCATGGCCTACCTTTACTGCCTGCAGTGATGAAGTGAAGTTCTTTGCTCTTCACCCCAATATGGGAATAGTCTTCATCCTGGGGGAGCAGGACAACCCCCTCTACAGCCTAAACAAAGTCCACACACAAATGGTCTCAGATTGGAATAACTAAGGATAAGAGATAAAGGACAAATATAATACTTTAAAGTCCTCAAGATACCCAAGCAACTGCCACATCACTAAACCCAAACTGAGTCGCCTTTATGACCATATTCATTGATTGATCTGGTAAATAAATACACCCAAACAAAAACAAAAAACAGGACGCAACAACAAGAAGCAGGAAAGCTCTTGAGCCAAAGTAAGGCAGGTTTAGGCGTCTACCTCATACACAGGCACAGTCCTCTTCACCTTCCTCTCCTTCAGGTCCCACACAGTGCAGACTTTATCTCGGCCAGAGCTGCAATCAACCACACGTTTCATAAAAACTTACACATCCGCCACAGTGGAGTAAGGCAAGCATTGTCATGTGGTGGAATTATCCTGGTTCACACAGGCTTGGAGATCAGCTGAATGGTTTATACAGCTCCTACCTGATCAGTGTGCTTCCATCAGGTGAAAACGCCAGAGACGTGACAGCACTGTAGTGACTCTCTAGCACACAGATACACTTGCTGGTGCGTAGATCCCATATCCGAATGACACAGTCCACAGAGGAGGAGAACAGCTGAAGCAGGTTAATGTCTGGATGGAACTGCACCAAACTGGACAGAAAACAAGTACAGTTTTAGTGTCCCACAGATGTACGTAAACCTCTTTTAGATAATGTATAAATAGGGAAAGAGTCTCAAAAAATTATACTAAATAAAACTACTTACTGTACAACTCCAGATGAGCCTTTCAGGTTGTGTGTACAGTATTGCTTGATGACATCCCATAATTTTATAGTACCATCACACCCTCCTGCAAAAACATGGGAATACAAAGAGTCACGATGCATAAGCTCATATAAATATAGGTGATGGAAACCTCTGACTATAATGATCAACAAAGACCTTCGTATACTTATGCTGCAACCCAAAGCAGATTATAGCATATGTCATACCAGTTGCTAGGAGAGTGGAGGTACAGTCAAAGGTCATGCTGGCCACAGGCACATTGTGGATGGCCCTCCAGGAACGAGTGCATTTCTCCTGCTTCCAGTCCCACTGTTTCAGCAACAGTGCTCTACTGGCTGTGACCAGCATCTACAATAAAGAGGTTACATGTCATCTAAATCACCTGTGCTGTTTAACAGCTTCAGCATTCGTTTTGAAGTTACAAACAGGCAGCATCTAGATAAGCAATTACAATACGGTGAAACAAACAAAAACAAACCTATCAACAATCCACTCATCACCAGAGTCCGGCTCGTTTTAAGGAGCTCTGATGTCAGTTCTACATGTAAACGTTACCTGATCATCTGGGCTGAGAGAGAATGACGTGATGTCCTCCTGATCATCCTACAAATGAAAATGAGAGTGAGCTATAGTCCCTTGTGTACAGTTTTAATAGTTTGTTTGAGAAAAGAGAATATAAAAAGTTTTCCCTTCATACCTGCTCGATACTGTGTATGATTTTTCCTGTAGAAATTTCTAATATGTTGACGCGTGGTCCGCAAGTGCAGAAAATGTATTCCTCATTTTGACTTATCTACAGGAGACAATATTACAGAAGTTAACGATTACAGTTCCCCAGGAGCAACACCAGATACTGGATCCAAACAGCAATCGCTTCTCTTGACACGCATGCAGCAAGAATTACCTGTACTTTTCCTCCCTTATAGAACGGTTCGATTTTGCTGGAGACGGCATAACTGCGTGAACAGATAATAACAAACGGTTTGAAAGGGCAACAGGATTAATTTATACAGCTGTCAAAACTGAAAATAAAATGTACCAAAAAAAATAGCTAAAAGAAAGCTATGCTAAAACAGAAACAGTAGGAAACAAAATAAGTAATGGTATTTACTTCGTTTTGAACTGCAAAGCGTTGTTAGCCATGATCATCCACTCGCCGTCATCAGTTAAATCCGTTTATAAATAATACAATTTCAATCAGACAGACGATTTTATCTCTTCTTCATTTGGTCCAATGTGTTGCACGCCACACGCATGTGTTCAGATGATGAGTTCGCCATTCACGTGTCGCGTGAATTTTACGTCATACGTTTACTCTCTCCACTGTGCTTTTACTACCGTTAAAGTGATAAGAATGACATTCCCTTTTATTAATAATCTTCAAGTTTGCAGTTATGGTTATAGCGTGGAAATGTCTCTGTGTGTAACAATCTATGAAATCTGTGATTATTCAAATTAAGCTGGATATGCAATAAATAAAACTTAATCACAACCTGTTAACATTTTCTTAATTAGTGTCAGAAAACCAGAGAGTTTTGCTCCTAGTGCGTGACGCTAAGCAGTCACAATTTAGAGGAATATTCGAGAACAACTCTATTCACGATCACAACAAAAAGTAAACACTTAGAACTCATGAAATCAATGCAGAACACGAGGAAAGAACGACTGAACGTGTGTAACACTAGAAAATTCAAATAAAACGCTCACTATTGCCAGTTGATGGTCAGTGATGGTCTACGCGCATGGCTGTAGTTCGGCACTTTTACGTCTGTTGACAACACACAAGTGTACAGATCACAATATTGATGGCAACTGCGCGAGGAGTGAAATTTGAGTATGGTAAGTTATTTTTCTATTATCTGACGGAATACTGTGTGTGTTCAGTCGCTTGTCTGTGTTTTTTTAAAGTAATTTAGAAAAGGTCATTTAAATTGGCTAAACGTACCTATGTTTTTTTTTATTTGGTCAAATGTTTGTGCAATTTTAAATCGAACTTGGCGAGGCAATATTTTTTCCGGATCCACTGTAATTAAGAGAGGACCACGGCTCAAAGCATTACCCTTTAATTAAAAAAAAGTGTCGTGAATTGTGCAAATCCATTATTCTGATATCTTCTTTAGAATGACTATTGCAAACCGTTACATGCCATGGCAACTTAATTCTGAATGAATGTGAAATTAGATTTTTGTGTGGCAGAATTCATAATGATGCGTGAACTATTTCTCGTGTGGTTGATACATTGTAATAATTCTTTTAAAAAAAACCCGATGGTGCAATCACATGATCCATTGTGTTCCAGAAGGAGCCCCCTTTCTGTCAGTCCACATATTGTTGACATTTTCAATGGCCACATGGAGCCCAACCCCATGTGGTTACATAATATACACGACAAGTTTATGGGTACCTGAAAGCACTAACTCATGCTACTAGGCATTCAGTAAAATCACTGGTATTTTATTTGTTTATTTATGTTTTTGTATTTCACTTTGAATCAATAACTGTAGGCAGACCCAGACTTGTGTATGCAGACTGGAGGTTATGATGCGGAGCTTTTTGTTGACCCCCCAGACCATGACATTATCTGTACCATCTGCCAGGGGGTGCTCAGATGCCCAGTTCGTGCAGCCTGCCACCACATATTTTGCAAAAAATGCATTTTACAGTGGCTTAAGAGGTACTGTCCCAATCTGTCTGTTTTCTCATAGAAAATGGAATATATTAATGGGGATATATAATAATAATAATAATAATAATAGTGGATAAATCTGTGCTTTAAAGAAAACTATATCAAATGCCAAATCAATGGTGGTGTCTTTTTTTTTTTTTGACAGACAGGAGACTTGCCCCTGCTGCAGAAAACCTGTCAATCAGAGCTTGATTTATGTGATGTTCAAGCTCAGCAAGTCAATTGGTCGTCTTAAGATCAAAGTAAGGAAGACAACATTTTATAGTAGTATAGACCATATCACTATATTACAGCCTAGGCTTTTCTAGAATTCTCAGTGGTGTTCATTCAGTAGTAATTTGTTGAGTACATGTCACGATATTTTAGAACCAAACCACAATTCAAACAAAATGTAGTTACAAATGAGACCTTGTGGTCTCCTTCTCAATCCCTTTTAGTGCAGAAATGAAATCCGTGGCTGCCAGGCTACCTTCCCTCTGTCTGAGCAGTACTGTCACAGCATGGGCTGTATGTTTGAACTGATCTCGTGCCCGTACCAGGGCTGCCGAGCCCAGCTTCTGCGGAGGGACCTGGAGGCCCACTCCAGACACTGTGACTACTGGAAGCAGCCGTGTCACATGGGCTGTGGCACGATGCTCACGCATCGCACTCAGGCCCAGCACAACTGTTACCGCCAACTGAGGCAAGAGTACGAAGCCAAACAGCAGAACCACCGGGCCATTGCCGCTGCCCTCCAGAGGAAAATGAAGAGGATGCAGAGCACTATGGCTCATATGAAGAGGCAGATCAGCCTCATATGTGAGAGTTTGGAGGTGATGGATGACCTAGAGGAGGTAGAGGAGGAGGACACAGGCGAGAGTAGCAACAGTGGGAGCAACAGCAGTTCTTAAGAAGCATCTCTTACCGCTTCATATTGGCATGGGTGAAGATATCTTGGATTCAAGCAAGAAACCAGTCTAAAATCACAGCACAGAGGCAAGATAACTCTGCCGAGTGTGGCCACTGCCCCCTTCTGCAGTTATTTTGTATTGCAGTTTGATGTTTTGCATAAAAGTTGATCAACTGCATCAACTGTTTCTTTATTTTTTATTCATTTGTAAATAAACATTTGTATTACATTAGGCTGTCTTCTTGTTCTTACTCCGTGCGAGTGTGGTGCGTATCATAATTTGAGAACACCTGACAAATAAGTGGTTCACACTGTTCACCATTTTTTATGGAAAACCTCGCGGCAGCTGTGAAGTAAAATTACGTTAAAATTCACAGAACTGAAGTTTGTATTTATGAGATAAATAAGGCAATAAAGTTTCACGTTTCCATGCAAAACGCGTTCGACATCTAAACGTGACAGGTAAAATATCGCGAGGTTTCGGTCCAGATAAAGCCTGTCAGCACCGTACGAAGGCCTTCTTCTTCCTGTATCATACATCACGTAAGTGGATTGTTAGCTCATGTTATCTTGTGACAATCCATAGACATCAAAGTAATCTTAACATGAAAAACGTGCTATTTCTAAATTAGTCGTAGACCAAACAGTAATGTATCACACCGTTCAATAATTGAAGCAGTAGTTATTGTAGGAATTTCAATTTTTTACCATTGTTGAGTTCCATGACAAAAATGGCGGACTAGTGGTGTGCCGAATGCTACATGTATAACTACATGAGCTTTCATATTACGCGCCACCGTACTATTAGTTTGCTATTGTTATCATCAAAACATGCGGATGTTGGTGAACATTTTACAAAAGTAACGGTGTAACTAAATTTGTCGTTAATTTTGCTAGCTGTCGTGTTAGCCTGTAGCAAATTAGCTTCAGGGCACTGGGATCTCTATGTACGGAGCAACTGCACCACACTTAAATGAGGTATATTGAATAGCGGAGATAAATGAATATTTCTTTATGAACAGCAAATGGCGGACGACGCCGGTGGTAGGGGAGGTTTTCGCGGAGGTTTCGGCACTGGCGGCCGGGGTCGTGGCCGTGGACGCGGCAGAGGACGCGGTCGTGGTCGCGGTGCCAGGGGTGGCAAGTCTGAAGACAAGGAAGTAAGTGTGCTTGGATGCTTGTTATTGTTCTAAAATATGAACTCGCTAAATTAGATAACTTAAGAAACGTTTGTTAGAACTTTAACTGAATTTGACACCTCAAAACAAACCCTAGACCACTGTGTAACGAACATGGGTGAACTGATTCTCTCTCGTCTTTCTGCAGTGGGTGCCAGTGACCAAACTTGGTCGTCTTGTGAAGGACATGAAAATCAAATCCCTTGAGGAGATCTACCTGTACTCCCTCCCCATTAAAGTATGTATGTATGTAAGCCAGCCAAAGGCTGTCACCCCTAACATGTGTATATAGTTTGGCCTTGGTTTAACTCTTCCTTTGGTTTTTCAGGAGTCTGAGATCATTGACTTCTTCCTGGGGTCTGCTCTGAAGGATGAGGTTCTGAAGATCATGCCTGTGCAGAAGCAGACCAGGGCCGGGCAGCGTACTAGGTTCAAGGTAAGCCGAGTTACAGCTTTCCAAATTTTGCGCTCTGAATCTTGCATTCGGAATGTCAAGTTTGACTTCCTGTTGTCCCTTTCTTTGACTTAGGCCTTTGTTGCCATTGGCGACTACAACGGTCATGTCGGCCTGGGTGTTAAGTGCTCCAAAGAAGTGGCCACTGCCATTCGTGGAGCCATCATCCTGGCTAAGCTGTCCATCGTCCCTGTGAGGAGAGGTTACTGGGGTAACAAAATCGGTAAACCCCATACCGTGCCCTGCAAGGTGAGTAATCCCAGTCACATCAGTCAGTGTTATTTTAATCGTCATAATAAATGCTATATCTTATGTCTTTGGTCAATGTTTAATTACAGCTCTAAATGGTTTGCTTTTAGGTGACTGGTCGCTGTGGCTCAGTCTTGGTGCGTCTCATCCCTGCCCCCCGTGGTACCGGTATCGTGTCTGCTCCCGTCCCCAAGAAGCTGCTCATGATGGCTGGTATCGACGATTGCTACACCTCCGCAAGGGGCTGCACCGCCACGCTGGGTAACTTCGGTAAGTGAACTGTCACTGCGCGCACTAGTGCGTGTGCATCACTCTCTCAGCTCTAGTCAGCTGTACCTTCTCAGTGGTGCAGGTGGTGTTATTGGGAGGGAGAGAAATGAGCACGGCAATGCACGGCAGGGGTACCCTGTGGTATCTCTGTTCCTTCCTTGGGCTCAACAGGCATCTCTAACAAAGACAATTTGGGATTTTTAGCATTAGACATGGTGCTGATGATTTCCTCCCCTTTTTGCAGCCAAGGCGACTTTTGATGCCATCTCCAAGACATACAGCTATCTGACCCCTGATCTTTGGAAGGAAACCGTGTTCACAAAGTCTCCTTACCAGGTGAGTGTTTGCATGAACACTGGGTAGACATGTGAATTGATGCTCATTTGTGTGGGCTTTGTACTCATTGCATGTTATTTTGCAGGAATTTACGGATCACTTGGCCAAGACCCACACCAGAGTTTCTGTGCAGAGAAGCCAGGCGGCTCTTCAAGCAGCCTCCTAAATTTTGTACAAAGGATTGAATAAAGTCCAGAGAAACACCACTACGTTGTACCTGTGTTTTCCTTTTCTTTATAATGAATCCAAGGTGACATCCAAGGTCTGAAATGGCTTTGCACATCCTGTCTGTTTTGGTGATGGAAGGATCATATGTGGCAGTGTCTGAATTTGAATGAATTTGTAAAAGGCCTTCAGTTCATTTGGTGTGGGATAAGTATTACAGATGCAGTCCTTACACATCATGTAACCAGTTTTGGTGATGGAAACTAGATTAACAAAAAGGAACAATACTTGAATTTATATACAGGACAGTAGTATAAGTGGAGGTAGGGTTGAACTGTGTAGCCTGACTTAGATGTAGTAAAATACCTCCTTAGGAAGCTGTTCTGCTGATGCTGAAGCTGCAGAATTTCCCCCTGCTTGGTTTTGGCATATGAAGGCCTTAACTTTACCTTTACTTTACACAAGCTTCATGTTTGCAGTTGCACTCGTGAATTGAATCACTAAGGATGTGGTTTAGCATTTTTAGTATTCAAACATCAGCTAACAGACGGACAGGACGGCACCCACAAAGGACTGGAGAACACTGCCTGTTAAATTTGGTGTCTGACTCCAGCAATACTAATGGGGATTAGCACCTGCATGGACCCCACTGTCTGTATCAACTAAACCTGATTTATACTAAAGCCAAGAAATTCAACTGTATGTAATCCTTGTCAGTGCAATGTATGTTTTGCAGTTACTAACTCTACATACTGTAAAACTGTTGGTATGGAACTGGGTACAATAGGATACTAAACAGGTACTTTTCAATAAACTCATTTATTTTACAATTTCCATACATAGATAGGAGAGACCAAAGACAGACTTAATCCATTCACATTATGCCTTTTGTGCTTCCTCCAACATCCTCTGCTTCTGCTTCATCAAGCATTTACGTCCACTGGCATATGCACCAAGATCTCCATCTACAACAAAATATACAGCAAAATGACAAATTACATCATACAAAATACACACAAACATTTAAATTACACAACGGATTGATACCCAATACTGATGAAAGTCAGACAACCTAATTTGACATGAGCTTATGTGATATGGAAAAAATTAGAGTATGTGGCTACTGTAAAACGCCTAATCTGAGCCATATGAGTTTAAGTGCCTTGGGAGTGTGGAATTTCTCTTAATGCTCTATTGAAAGCTGTCTGGCCTGGCACAGGGGTTGACAGCTTCACTTACAGCGCGACTGGAAGGCCTTGGTGACCTGGTTGAACTGCTGCATCTCCTTGGCACAGTTTTGCCTGTAGCTGTTACCCTCGCGCTGCTGGCAGGCGCGAAGACGCTCCTGAATTACCTTCACAATCTCCTGGTCCACTTTACTAAAAAGATACAGAACCGACATGCATTAAAAATCATATGCCCCACTCATTGTTTATGTTAGCAGTACTGGTCATTATTATACTTACTAGTCTCTTCTCCACTGCATCTCTGCCTCATAGTAGCACAGGTAATCGCCCTCTTGGCACTCAGTCAGATCAGGTACACGACGGAACTGCTGATGGTAGTAATAGTACTTGTTCTTGCTCCGAATACTGTCAATGACATCTAGCAAACAAACAGAAATCAGTGTCAACTGTCAGGTTAACCACATTAATAGAGCACGGTGACAACAGAAGCTTCACAAGTGGTAATAGAGAACAGTGCAAACGACACACCAATAACCCTGATGACTGACTGGCACCAGTGGACTAGGAGCTAAATAGCAAGCAACGAGGACTAAAATGCAGTATGTAAACATAGTACGAGCCACTTTGAGTGCTATGATAAACCAGACATTGTGCAAATACTTTTTACGAGGTTATATGTCTCGTAAACAGTATTAAGTACGACAGAGTGGCAGCAAACATTTAGCATGATTAGCCTGCTAGTTGAACATTACCTCTAAATGTGGTGACAGGAAGATCTACGGAGTAGTAGAACAATTTTGATAAAATCAGAGCAGGATTGGGGAGAACCGTCTGTTTATCCACAACTGGTGTGCGACGAGGGGGTTCAGGATACGCATCTTTATCATAATCCTGCGGCATGTTTACTTCTTAAAATGAAGGGAATTCGAAAACCCCTTCAATTCGACCTCAAGCCTCTATCCTCGCCAGTGCGCCTGCGTGAAAACAACGCGAAGTAGTTAAAGGTCAACGCTATATTATTGCGAATTTACAAGTTGGAAATCGATCAAACGTTATATTTTATATTTTAACTAACAAGACTTTTTAAAAAATTGACTGTTGTTCATGCGTATCTGACGGAGTTATTTAATCTTTTTTTGTATTTGAGGTCGAAGGTAAAAGGTCAATGAAACGCCATTTTGGCGAGGTAATTTTTGCTACCGCTAGGTGTCCTCAACGACTTACACAGTGGAAATAAACCTTATTCCTCACATTGTAATTGTTTTCCTCGTTATTTTTCCCGTCTACACGTGTTTTATTACTGTGTTTCCCCAGTTAGATCGCTATTAACACCATACCATAAAATGATCTGGGGGGTATTCCAGAAAGCGGGTTAATGAAAACTTAGAGGTAACTCAGAGTAAGTAGTAAACCTCCTAATAGAAGACCCCTTTGGCTTCATTCCAGCATAACAAAGACACAGGACTCTTCTATTAGATTTTCTACTTGCTTTGAGTTAACTAACTCAGAGTTTTCACTAAACCTGCTCTCTGAACTACCCCCCTGCTTTGATAGTGTTGCATGTATTAAAGTCACTCCGGTAAGGCTTGCTGAATGGAACTGAACTGATTTGAATTGTAACCCTGAGCCTTGACATAGAGAATTAGCCCAATGAAAATCAAAGGAAAAAGAAAAAAGACACAGAGGTCAGACCTGTTGGCATTTACTGAAGATGTGAGGGCTGTAGGCTTTTCGATTGTGTGTTTCAACAACAACTCAGAGCGAACCTGAATAAACACTGTCTCCCCGTATTATCATTACTACCATAACTTGTTCAGTGAAATCTTGTCTTGCTTTACTTGTCTACTAAATGAATAAATGCAAATGTAAATCGCAAAACTGATCTAGATTTAACATAGCAATTATTAATGTGGAAATGCAAAAAAACAAAAAAAAAAAACAAACCCTGCTGAATCTTAAAGAAATGTCATAACTGACATCGCCCAGCTGTAGTTTGGGCTTTATCAGTACAAAGTTTTCTTCTGTACATGTATTAAACCATCTCTCTTCAGATGGCTGTTCCTGGTTGGCCTCACTGCTCCACTGCATGGGACACGGGACCTTACCCAGGCTCATAACTTGGCAGCATTATGGCTGTTTGAAAAGTAATACCGCTCCTCAACTGGGCCAACCACCAAATTAGATTCTTTAAACCAAGTGTCGTCTTAAGCATGACTCTTAGATCAGCACTTGCTCCTGTCTCTTTCTGCCTCTCCCTGGGACTGTGTGAACAACCATGGTTAGTGATCCTCCTTGTTTTCTTTTATAATTACTGGGTTTAGGGAAATTTCATGTGCCACTTAGGTGTTTGAGGAGATGTATCGTGTGTGAGGATGCTGACTTGATTTTTTTTTTTAAGATAATCTATGGTTACAGGTGTTAAGGTTTTTATTAAATCTCTTCTCCCAGTTGCCACGTGGAAATAGGAAATGGCGGCGGTGCCTCTTGCATGTGCCTGTGTGGTCAAAACATTTTTCATTGACCCAAGAGGATCTTGAGGTTCCTAAAGAGATATCATAAAGTCTCAGAATCTTCCGTATTTGTTGTATAAATGACAAACACTAACTGCTATTTGTAATCGCACCTTTTTTATGAATTGGACTTTTTTTTCTTTTTTTCTTTGGTATAACTATAAACTGCCTATTTAAGCATTCTTACTTTCTTATTCATTGTAATTTTCTCTCTTTATTTTCAAATTTTATTTTAAATATTATTAAAGTATAGATTTTGGTAAGAATAGTAAATCTTTATGGTGGGGTGCTTCATACAAAAGAGAAAACCAACAGTGTTTTGCAGTTCTACCAGACAAATTCGAAATAGTGATATTTGGCTTTACAGAGCTTCACTGAACCGATTTATAAGCAGTCACATTTATAAAAGCATGGATTTCTCAGGGAATGCAAGGAGTCGCATAGTAATCCCAGCTAAATGCTCTGAGTTTAAGCTCAGTTCGCCAAAAATAAGACCTGTCACCCTAGTGACATGACTCCCTGTAAATCCAGGACATTAACTGTCCTGTGCATTCAACTGTTTGTAACTGCCTGTGGTTGGTCTTTTATGTCTTCAGAGAGAAGCATAGGGTGAATTGCTCCCTCATAACTGCTTTAAAGCAGTGTAATATGAGTCATTTGACACATATAACAACTCTTTGTTAACTGAATTCTGTTTGTTTTATGTGAATTACAAGTTTAGAGAGATCTGTGAATGGTAAATGGCAGATATACTGCATTCAGAGCTGCCAAGAATGACCACATGTTGTCTCCTCACTCATTAATACTTCGATATGTGGACTCAGTTCAAAATGCGACTGAAGTGAATGTCGATTGTAGTTTAATAACTGCAACAAAAGTGAGTATGCATTAGTTAGGTGAGTAGCAAGATAATGTAAGGTGAAGAAGTTCAGTGAAAGCAGAACAGCTGCAGTGTAAGGGTTCTATTTAAGGATATCTACACCAATATTTTGACTGTATAGGTTGTCTGAGGACTGATATGTGTGAGTGTGTTTTGAGAAGTCTGAAGTGCAGTAGAGTGGTATTGATTATCCAGACTTTCTGAGGAATCTGATGTTTATGTGGGTGTTTTTTCTCACTTGTAGTCTCACCGTAAATTTCATGCGCCTCGTCATGGGCACACGGGCTTCCTGCCCCGTAAGCGGAGTAAAAAACACAGGGGCAGAGTACGCAGCTGGCCTAAAGATGACCCGAGTAAACCAGTCCACCTGACTGCCTTTCTCGGCTATAAGGCTGGTATGACACACACTCTGAGAGAGGTACACCGCACGGGAATGAGTAAGTATGGTGGATTTACCCTGGTATTTTACAGGATTCAGAGGACTCTAAGTACCTCCTGAGCCCCATTATTGTCTCTAATATATATTTCTATTTTAATATCCACTAGCGTCATTCTGACCTGAAAAACGTGAGTGTTTGGAGTTTTTCACTGGGTTGAATCACAGCCTTTAAATCAAAGTGCCCACTGTATAACCAGCCCGACTCTCTGTTTACCTAACCAGAGATATCCAAGAGAGAGGAGGTAGAGGCAGTCACAATCATTGAGACTCCACCTGTGGTAGTGGTGGGAGTTGTGGGATACATTGAGACCATCAAGGGTCTGCGGGCCTTCAAGACCATCTTTGCTGAGCATATCAGTGATGAGTGCAGACGGAGATTCTACAAAAACTGGTGTGTGTGTGTGTGTGTGTGTGTGTGTGTGTGTGTGTGTATGTGTATGTGTGTGTGTGTGAGTGTGTGCACATAAACACCTGTGTGTGTGTGTGTGTGTGTGTGTGTTTACAGGTGTGCACATGTGTGTGTCTATGTGTGTGGCTTTTAGAGATTTTAGATCAATGTCTAATCATGAAAAACACTCAGATGATCTACAAAGACACAAACTCAGACTCAGATAAACTTTTTATTTTTAAATAGGTATAAGAGCAAGAAGAAGGCCTTTACCAAATACAGCAAGAAATGGCAAGATGAAACTGGCAAGAAACAGCTGGAGAAAGACTTTGCCCTTATGAAAAAGTACTGCTCAGTCATTCGAGTCATTGTCCACTCTCAGGTACAGCATCATGCTCTCAACTAATAGACCTCTATTGCTCTACAGCTCATTTAAAACCCAGCAGATTATGCCTGTATTATAGCTGTAGCCATCATCACTTACAATGACAAGATAATCCATACACCCCCTCGGAACAACTGAGAACACTCTCATATCTGTATGAGAGTGTGAGTATGAGTGTATGAGTGTGCAGCTGGAATATGAGTGAGTAGTTTCAAGTGACAGTTTAAAAATAATTCAGTGAATGGGTCTGGATGGTACTTACATGTATAGCTCAGGGGTGTCGATATACTGGGAGGGGTAAATACAAACGAGGTGTGTTAAATGACATTAAGCAATTGTTGTGTCTAATTATTTCTTCAAGAAACAGTCTTCCCCTGTGGGGTTTTCATGTAAACACTGATGAGGTTCAGTAAATAAATCGTCTGTCTAACTGAGGATCTAAGACAAGGCTGAGGTTTATTAGTCACAGGAGCATTCTTGCATGAGCCTTTAAATAGCAGTTGGCAATCAAGATAAAAAAGTCTTTGAAATGTATTTTCCTATAAGATTGCTGTCCTACCCTTTGTGTGTGTGATGAGTATGTGTTAATAACTGTGTTTGTCTGTGTGCATGTGTGTGGGCTTGCCCCTTTTCATGTATTACAATGAACGTATTGTGAGCGGGCCTGTGTATGTGTGTGAGTGTGTATCTGTGTAAATATCCATGTCTGTGCTTGTGAATGTGTGTGTTGCGTGAATGAGATTGTTTAACTGTGTGAGTAACCCAGTCTGGTTCTGCAGATGCGTCTCTTGTCACTGAGACAAAAGAAGGCTCACATTATGGAGGTCCAGCTGAACGGGGGTTCTCTGGCAGAGAAGGTGGACTGGGTCAGAGAGAGGCTGGAGCAGCCCGTACCTGTGTCTGCTGTCTTCGCCCAGAATGAGATGATTGATGTCATAGGGGTCACCAAAGGTCATGGTGTCAAGGGTAAGCGACCTATCAAGAGAAATGTATTTCATCTATATTACACAGTGAAAAAAACAATAGTAATAAAAAAAAAAACAGGGCATGACAATGTCACGTGACATCAGGTTGAACGCAGGATGAACCTTTGAATCAAATAACCTTCAAATTACAGTAATTTCTTTTTTTTTTCATTTTTAAATGCATCTGGAACTGACTGATTACAACCATTTGTAAACAACCAATGCCAAAACTCTCTTTAAACATTCCAACATGAAACAGCTGAGAAAGATTAATTACATGAAAAGGCTGAGTTTAGTAAAAACAAACAAACAAAACCATTTGACTGAATATCAATAACAGTCTCACACAAAACAAGAAGATATTTTTAAACGCATAACGTGACTGAAATATCTATCTAACAGATAATACACTCTCTTTGCAGGGGTGACAAGCCGCTGGCACACAAAGAAGCTGCCCAGAAAAACACACAAGGGCCTGCGTAAAGTGGCCTGTATCGGAGCTTGGCATCCGTCCCGTGTGGGTTACACTGTCGCCCGTGCTGGTCAGAAAGGCTACCACCACCGCACTGAACTAAACAAGAAGGTTTGATCTTACAGTAACCTGTGACAGATTATAAATGTTACCCCAATGTTGGAAAAGAAGGGAAATTTGGCTTTTAATTACAATTGTTATATATTATAATTTATATTATTATAGATTGTATTTTGAACTATGGTTACTATAATTATTATAAATAACAGAGGTGTAACATGGATTTTCATTCACCATAATGTCATAACGTCATTCAGAGGTACTACTCATGTGTATCATTCTGTGTTTTGTAGATCTATCGTATTGGAAAAGGAATTCATGTCCAAGATGGTAAAGTGATCAAAAATAATGCCTCCACCAACTATGACACCACTCAGAAAACCGTCACCCCAATGGTATGAAACTTCTCCAAAAATCTTACAGTTGAACAAACAGATTACGGACTCGTTATACCTTTTTTTGTATATTATTAACAAGAACACTAAAGGCCTTTACATACTTACTGATACCCTCCTCTTTTATCAGTGATTAAAAACATATCTCTATATTGTGATGTTAAATACTTCTGCAGGGTGGATTCCCTCGTTATGGGAATGTGAACAATGACTTTGTGATGGTGAAGGGCTGTGTGGTGGGTGCAAAGAAAAGAGTTCTTACCCTTAGAAAGGTAAAGTGCCACTGTGTGTCTGAGTCATGTCAAAATTACTGTACCACTGCATGTCTGAGTCATGTCTCAGGTACCGTGACGCTGTCTGAGTCATGTCACAGGTACCGTGACGCTGTCTGAGTCATGTCACAGGTACCGTGACGCTGTCTGAGTCATGTCACAGGTACCGTGACGCTGTCTGAGTCATGTCTTAGGTACCGTGACGCTGTCTGAGTCATGTCAAAGGTACCGAGACACTGTATGTCTGAATCATGTCAAACTCCTATATGACCCCTGTTGTGGTAAGGTTATGGCGTTGTGTACTCAAATAAAAATTCAACAGAAGGTATTGGTTTAGTGTCTCACGGAAGAACATTCTTTGACTCTGAACCCAAAAAGTTAAGGTAACTTAAGATATTAAGGCAATTCATTTCCTGAAGTAATAAAGTGACAACACTCTAAATTATTAACAACAAAATCAAATCTATAGAGCTTTCCTACTTAACTTTTTAAGACAATTAGCTGTCTGCAGTTTTTTTCAGTGTGGGTAAAAGGTAATATTGTCTGCATTAAAAAGAAAAAAAGATTTGCTGTACTGTCCACTGAATGCTGCTGCGCTCATAGAACGTCAATGAATGGTAATTCACCCTCTCAGTATGTCTTTGTCGTTGTTTGTCTGTTACAGTCTCTGCTGGTGCACACATCACGTAAGGCACAGGAGAACATTGAGCTGAAGTTCATTGACACCACCTCCAAGTTTGGTCACGGCCGCTTCCAGACTCCCCAAGAGAGAATGGCCTTCATGGTGAGTCCGACTCGAGAGTGTTTGAACTAACAGTTGGTATGAATCGGTTTTCCTATTATGCAAATCTAAATCAGATAAAAAGACAGCATTTGATTTTTTTTCTCCCCCCTCTGTTTGTCCAGGGCCCACTGAAGAAGGATCTGATAAAGAAAGCATCTGAGGCCCAGACTCAGGAGACACTGTGAGGAGAAAATATCCACTCTACAAAACCACACTAAGGAGAAATAAACTCCCATTTACACACAATAACCGTGGCTGGGGTTTTTTTTTTTTTGTTTTTTAGTTGTTTGTTTTTGTTTTTTGTCTCAGTGACTTAGGTGTCAGGCGTAATACGAAAATATTTGTTAGAGAGAAAGAAAAAAGAAAAAGTGTAAGATAGATCATGGTCTTTTCATGAATATATATATAAAAAAATGCCTCATTTTGACCTCAAGCTGGTGGTTTAAATGTTATGATGTGAAAATTGTTGTAATAACCACATAATGACATTTGACATGTCTTTTATTGTCCATCCATGAATGACTGGAGAACAACTGAAATTATAAAAATACATGCAGAAAACCACAAGCTGCCCTGTTACAAAACAATGGTCCACTAGATGACAGCTTCTTCCTCTGACTTGACACGCAATCATATCTGGAACACATATACTCATGCCTCATAAAGTCAACTAAAATGTATGATCTGGAGAGAATCAATGATGTATGGACAGGTCATCCAAACACATTCAGAGAGAGTGCGCCATCAGAATCATATGACATTCCTATAAGTCTAACACTTCATGCCTTTTGACAGTAATGTAGTTTGTCATCCTGTTATTTGTGCTCTCTCGCTCTCTCTCTCTTTCTCTCTCTCTCTCTCTCTCTTGCTTGCTCTCTCTCTCTCACACACACACACACACACAAACACTTTTTCTCATCCTTGTTAGCAGTTTTGCTTTACAAAATGAGGGTTTGATGGAATTCTATTTATTTATTTATTTGTTTGTTTGTTTGTTTATTTTTTAATCTGTGGATGTGCCTTCCAAACAAGAGTTTATCCGTATCCCTGCACGCCCAGAGCCGTCCGCTGCTTCTCGATGGTGATTATTCTAACCAGTTCCTTCAGGACTGAACCAAGCCTCCTCTGCCAACGCGCATCTTTTACACACAAAGACAAACACATGCAAGTGTCTCTCTTCTTCACTGCTGTGTGCTCCCCTTTCATGTTATGTTAGTCATGTCTGTGGGTTTCCACGTCTCACTTGGACAACCCATGTTCCTCTCTTTCTTGGGAGTCCACTGATGACTGCTTGGAAAGCTGGACAGGGGAATGCTGGGCTTCTGGGGGGTTTTCCATTCCTGATGACATGAGTGGCAGGTACAGGTCATCCATGTTTGGCATCACAAAGACTTTCTGCGATTTAACAGATTAAAGAATTGCGCAGTTTATTTTTGAGAAGCTGTGAAGAAAACTGTGATTCTGTGTCAAACACACCAATTAGATTTCATATGTAAAAAGCACTGACTTAAAGTACAACTTTAGTAAAGCAGAGTTTGTGAAGTGTCTGAAAGTTTAACATCCCGTTTAGATAAAAATGCAGAAAAATGTGCAGTGTTTATGGTGTTTAGTGTGGAGGAGCCCTCTCTGACATGATGAATGGTTAGGTACTACAGCTCCATGGATGTCATACTGACCTGAAACTCACACTGCAGCTTTCTCTCAATCCATTCAGTCACGTGTGTAAAGGTCACCTCTCTCTCCCCTAGCATGGGCCTCACTCGTAGATCCAGCCTGGGAGGCACCCTGAAACTGTACCTACACACACACACACACACACATGCACACATGCCACACATTCACACACACACACACACACATTCACACGTCACAAACACACAAATAAACACAGTAGTCACGATCACAAATTCAGCATATAGTTCTAGGTACAGAGGATTATTTAAACAGGAAAAGACCGGGTACATTTCAATATTTGATATGTTTACATTAATTCAGCATTAAGCTGGGGAAGCAGTGAGATCTCATTACCATATTCTGTCAGTAGGGGGAGGTGGAATGTTGACTGCCAGCGTTCCAGAAAGTTCTAGCACCTCCACAGTGAGCAGCAGAGGCATATTTGAGACTTCAGCGATTTTCTTTTTGATGTACTCATTTTCTGTAGCCTTCTGGAAGTACTTGGACTTGGCAATTTTATCCACAAATCTTAAAATCTTCCTGCTGGTGCTTCCTCCTCCATGGCTGCACATGAGTGAAGAGCATAGATGTGATCAAGACATTGCTATAGAAATAGTACACCAAACCAACCTTTTGTAGATTGTTAAATTTGCTTTTCTATTTACTTTAAAGTGAAAGCACTGCTGTTGTCCTGCATACTGAAAAAGTCAGGGACGGTGGAAGTGGACCTTTGGCCTCTCAGTTTATAACAATTAATTAAAATGACTGGTTATTTACGTTAGAACTTTTGAAGAGGCAAAAGGAGGTGAAGAGGATGAGTTTATTACCCATCAGCACCAGGAGGGGTACTCTTTTCTGGCGCTCCCTGGGGTTCGGACGGCATTGCCTCCTCTTCATCAGATGAGCCAGCGCTGGACGACTCTTCGTCACTGTCAGCGATCACGGACAAACGAGGTCTGGAACTAAGACAATGGGCCAGAGTCCGAGTCACTTAGCAACACTGAATCTGGATGTCATTAGGAAAGTAATTCTCGCTCCCGACCTCTTGTTTTCTAAGTCGCCTCTATTCTTAGGCCCCATTTACATATTGTTACACAACCCTCACACTTGAGATTTCCATAAACCCAATTATATTTTTGCTTTCATTTTCTACGTTTATGAATGTAGCTAAGTATAAATTTTTAATGACTTTCCGATACAAACCATCGTATTAAAAAATGTCTTTACAATAGTATGTCCCTACATATTATATTATCCCTTGAATTTCTGATGTGGTGCACGTGTGTCAGGGTTTGTAATGTAAATTGGGTGCTTCTATTCACACACAGTGAAAGACAAACATTTATTAAGCTCTAACTACACAAATACAGCTTCCTCCAAACCTCATCTTGCCACACTGATTTGTTGCCCCGCTTAGATGAAGGCTGAAAAGCAATGGACACAGGGCTGAATGAGAAAGTGCCGTTAACTGGTAGGGGGGATGCAAGGAGACAGGCAGAGAGACCGAGTTTATGCAGGAGACTTTAAAGCGAGGGAAGCTTGGATGTGAAGCTCTGAGCTGTGAGCTTTGACGCAGCATCAGTGCCTTGCATTCCGTCACTCACGATTTCCCTTAAATCCGACACAGCTTCAGAGCTTACCACGGGAGTGCAACTGGTACCTGACACTATTCCTTTATTTTTTCTCTTTCATAAATACACATGCTGCCATGCAAATACACAGGTACAAGGGTGCTGATGAAGACATGACATATGGGACAACGACACACTACAGGACAATCACGCGCAAATAAACACTAAAGCACACAAATAAATACACACATACAAAACACGGAGAGAGGGCTTACTCATACCCCACTAGTCTGCTGCTCTCTGGTACAGAGTCTGCGTCTGTGCCACACTCTCTGCCCAGCTTACACAGGTTCATTTTGGTCTCCAGCGTCATCTGCAGTGAGCCAGTGTAGACCACTTCCAGCTCCAACCATAGACCTGCACACATTGGGCCAAAGCGGGCCACATTCATCCACATTCCAACAGAGGCAACGGCGTTTGGCATAACAACATGAAACGAGAAAACACCTACCATACCATGTTCTCTCAAACAGTTTTTAATTCATGACAGTTTGGACGATGAGCATGGTTTCTTATGTATCTGTCCTAATTCTCAATGACCCAGATAAACTATGATCATGAGTGAGAACTACTTGACCCAATGAACACTGTATGAGTAACTCAGAGAGTGGACTGCAAAACTGACAACATTACTCACAAAAAATATCATTCAAGTAGCCATACAGGTATATAGAATGGCATAAACAAAGAACACAGTTACATGACAACCAGTTACCATTCATAACCAACTGACAATCATCAGGTTAGGATGTGGCCTGTTAATTATGAGCTTTGGCAGAGTAAGTGGATTACAAATCCCTGTTGTCTGGAAACAAAAGGGAGGCATTAGAAGACTGACAGTGCATGACAGTAAATCTGTAAATGGGATCAGCCAGAATGACTGACCCTGACATAGTGACATATGTCTAATTGTGTAACTGCACCAACATGTTATTGTAGACAGGGCGTCTACCTGACAGCCGCAGTTTCTGGTGCTCTTGTGTGTTTGTGCAGTTTTTGTCCATTTAATTCTCTTTGCTGCTTGAATGTAGACATGTATGTCTGAAAACAACTGGCTGCACTAATCTCAAGTCTTTGTCATCTGTGATGTTCCTCAGTTCTGGTGGGCTGGTTGACTGTTACTGCACCATTGGCCAAAATCGTTTCCTTGTATGCATGTCATACTTGACAATAAAATGATTCTGATTCTGGTTCTGATGTCCAGGTGTATGAACTTTAACTGAAAGATCTGAAGTGGCTCACCTCTGCGGTCCATGGAGGGCTTGGAGGTGCTCAGTACCTGTGGCATGCTGGTTCCCATATCCAGCTCTGCTAAAGTCAGTTCATTCATGAAGTATGGCAACTGTGAAAGGACATATACAATATTTGTAGAAATAAGCACGGGGCTTTTTAGTTAGGCTCCTACTCCCAAGTGTCAAGTATTTGACAGGAATGCATCTGTGTGTGTCTACCTATACCTGACACACTGTCATACATCAGTATTATTCAACTTGCGACGTAGAAGAAGTAGGTTTTGAATAATAATATGCCCACTACTGCCAACTACTTTCATTAGAACTCATTTGGATAATGTTTTTGATGTATTTGAACTAATGTCTGTAAAGTGAATGGACACGGGGTAGGCGGAGGGTTGCTGATGGATCGGAGAGAGTAATGAGAGAGTGATAGACAGCTCTAGTGTCTGTCAGCCCGCTTACACCAGCTGACAAAGCAGCTTTTGTCTCTCTCTCCTTTATTCAAACTTCCTTAGCATCCCTTTCTCTCCCTACACCCACGCAAACTACCTCAGCATCTCTTACTGCTTTCACTGATGCAATGAGTTTGTAATGCAATGAGCTTACCCTTTCTACAATGATGAGCTTGTAGAATTCTTTCTCTGACATCCAACACATTCAACATATTTTTCAAGGTTGTTCCACAGCTACAAAATCTCAGCTTTCATTTAAAAGAGCTCTGCAGATTATAAATGGCGAAAAGAGAGTGAACTTAATTCTTACAAAGGTGTTTGTGAAATTAATGGTGTTAAGAGACAGTGGTCATCCAGTGCAGTGATTGTATTAATAATTGTATTTTGTATCACAGTCCTGCTGGTGTGTCCCTATCTCTGTACCCCAAGTATCAAACTGACCTTCCTGTGGGCTGACGTAAGCAG
Source organism: Chanos chanos (assembly GCF_902362185.1). Classification (NCBI taxonomy): domain Eukaryota; kingdom Metazoa; phylum Chordata; class Actinopteri; order Gonorynchiformes; family Chanidae; genus Chanos; species Chanos chanos. The sequence goes on from NC_044507.1 coordinate 13,582,370, forward strand.
GCAAGCTGTCCCATATTGTATCTGGAGCTCCCCTGTTGTGTCTGTGTGTATTTCTTATTTGAGCTTTCAGACACTGCATTTCCCCATCTGCCTCCTTTTTAATCTCTCACCAAAACCCAATTGAAATAAAATTGATTTCATTCTCTCGCCCTGATGTTGCCTGATGAGTCCTACAGATGATATCCTTTCACTTTAGTTTCACTCAACCCGTTCCCCTAACTAAGATGTCGCTCGGTGTCTTCTAAGTGTCTCTTTTTTATGTTTATCTTATTTAGGTTTGTTTATTTCCTACTCTCAAACCTGGAACTTACTGAACTCTTTAATAGCACATGCCCTCTCATCACCACCTTCCTAAGCTACTTCCAGAACCTTCTGTGATCACCCTGGTCTTACTCAGCCTCCTTGGGCTGAGTTCTTCTTTGAGCATTTTAATAAACTTCAGAATTTTAATGAACTTCAGTGTCTCATTATCTCAAACTCAATATTTCACTGTCTCTTTGGATCTAACTGAAATCTTCACAAATGTTAGTTGTTCACTTTGACAGCTCTGGATTCAGCTTTCTCACGCTGGTCTGTCTTAACCTTTCCTATTCTTACCCAGAACATTTAAATCTTTTTTCTAAATCAGTTCTTGTGCTGCTTCTTTTAGATCCTATTTTCTCACCCGGATCTTGCTCAGCTTCTTCTGGATCTTGTGGGCCACCTGATCCGCCCAGTATTTTTCCCGCAGGAAGTCCCAAAATATCCTCCCAATGAGGGCATTGATCCAGGCTGGCTGGCTGTCACCGCAGGCCAAGGCTGGATCTCCAGGAAACTGTATTGAAAAGAACAGTGGAAGCATCATCGTGCAGAGAATCCAGCGTAAATGTAGCTGCCCTGCTCCTGTGATACAGGTATTGACTTTAATGGATTTCAGCTCCTGGCGTTCAGTATTCTGCTGAGCAAGGTTCTTTTCTGTACTCCGTCAAAAAGAACCATTGTTTGATCTGCTCTTCCAAATCAATATGGATAATGCTACGGATTAGAGCACTGCTCTTGGCTTAAGTAGAGCGGCACCTTGGTGTGCATTCATACAGCCTGATAGATAAACTGTTAGCAGAGACTGTGTCAAAACAAGCAGTGCCAAATGAGCTACAGACGCACCTGCTGATGTTGACATCACATGCCAAATTACAGAAGGACCAAATGACAAAAGTTAAAAATTACCTTAAAGTGGATTTGTATCAATGTATTCAACAGGACTGATCTTCAAAATGTTTCAGCTTTAGCCCTAATGTTGGCAGAGAAAATTAAACTAACTGGGGGAATCACTGCACTCTTTGTACACCTGGGAAACAAAGCTTCAAAGTCTCCACTCATACATTTCTCAACATTGTGTTAAAAATATTAAATATTACATGTCAGTTTGCCTCTAGACACCCTCTTAGACCAAGCAATGACTTTTTTTCTTCTTCTCCATTTTCTCTAACCTTCTTCCTCTCAGTGGGGGAGCCTGATTGGCTGTGGCTGGGGCTTGCAGTGGGGCTGCTACTCTCTGACATGACAAACTGGGCCATGTAGCTGTTGTAGTCCAACAGGATCTTCTCCCTCACGTTTCCTGCCAACTCTCGTAATCCCAGTGCAGGTGCAATGTCTTCAGTACTGCCCTGACTAGAGCCACCGCCACTGCACAACTCTACAGAGAGAGAGGAAATAAATATGCCTCATAAACATGAAATATATAGGACTCAGTGTGACTCCAATGAAATGTATACAACATTAAATATAATAATGTAAGTATAACATATAATCTACATCTGAAAGACGATAGGATCACAGTATTTTACTCCTTCTGCTCTATGTTTTTTGATTGTCACCAAACTTATGTGATATTATAGTCTGGGCATCCAGTTAGCTCTGTGGTACCTGTCTTAGAGTCATCTCTGCAGAGTTTGGTCTGGACCCCAGCTTGTGATGCCAACAGCAGGTGCTGATACCACTCCTCTTTCTCTCTTCCAGTGCGGCCAAAGAGGTAGAGAGTGGTGGGGGAACCTGCGTCTGACTTGAGGAATAAAGGTTTGTCTGCTCTTTCTTCCTCCTCTGTTGTTTCTTTTGTCTGCTCTACCTCTTCACACTCCTCTCCCTCTGCCAGCATGATGCATATGGGGTATTTCTTATTCCACACTCTCTTTCGTGCCAGAACCGCAGGCAATAAAGACACCTGAAGAACAAACACCACAAAATACAATTTTACATCCTGTTGCTAAATAATAAAGTTAACTTGGATGGCCTCTGAGATGAATGAGTAACAGTCAGAAAATGCAATAGTTGGCATAGCACTCACTCACAACAAACCACATTCAGATAACTTCAACCTTTTAACAATATCAGTATTGTAACACTTTTGGCAGCGCAGAGCGTGCACCACTGAGAATTAAGACAACTCTTTCAAACAGGTGCAGTATCTGCAAGGCCACATTTTCATAACAATGAAGATCTTAAAGGAAGGGTAGCAGGATGTACGTGTGAATGCAGGTGTGGACTGACCTTGCTGTTGGCCAGCTGGAAGCAGCGTGTATGCACGAATGCGGCCTCGTGTTGCTGCTCATTGAAGGTTGCGTTGCGTGGGATGTTGGCACGTGGGTACGCCAGGACCAGGCGGGAGCCTTCAAGGGTGGCATACACAGAGTGAGTGAGGTAGGGGTGGTACGTCTCTGGGTCGTAGGAATCCATCTCATTCATCCAGCCCTGTAGTGTAGCAACAAGACAGCAACAGAGGGCTATATATACAGGCGGCGTCAGACTGTAGCAATGTCAATAACATGTACCGTACTGTACAGACATATAATATACATACAGTTTCTGTTGTTTGAAAATTGTGTTTTAATCATCTCCCAACCATGTCAAATACTCGATCACAGAAAGTCATGCAAAAACCCTTCAGTTGCTGGTGTGGTTAGCAGTAAAATGCAAAATTGCAATAAAATGCATGCCTTAATTACCACCAGTGATTATCCTATGGAAATGACAACACACACACACAAAAACAGGGCAACTACAGAGTAAAGTGGTCATAATCAATTAGGGCATGTTTATTTTGGAGGTAGAAATGATTTTACACTGTGCCTCTGCTCAGGCAGGGGTAAATCCTCCAGTAATGACTGTACTGTTAGCTACACCTGTTTCTCTAATGTCTCTACTGGGGACATGCTAGCATTGGCATCCTTCACAATTTTCCACAGAATATATTGTTATGAACAAAGCATTCTCTCAGATGTTATTTAACATCTTTATTCCTGCATTTATAATTTGTCAGTAAATGTTATTAACATTAAAGATTATCAGCATTATCAACAGTAAGGATTATTAACATTGTAACAGTGGTTACATCACATGCAATGAAATCAGTTTTCACTATTTCCTTTTTCAACAAACAATTATCCTGAGTCAACTTTAAATCAACCTACTTAGGTATATGTGTGCGTGCGTGCGTGCGTGTGTGTGTGTGCATGTGTGTGTGTGCGTGTGTGTGTGTGTGTCTGTGTGTGTGTGTCTGTGTGTGCGTGTGTGTGTGCATGTGTGTTTGTGTGCGTGCACGTGAGAAATGTTTCGGATATAAGAGGGAGCACAAACTGATGATAGAAAATGTCAAAAAAGATTATTAACAGAGGTCTGCTCTTCCTTCTTTTATTTGTTTTTGTCACATAAAAATTTTAAAAGAAAGCAACTGGCGAGAAGCTCTATAACTGTAAACACAGTAAACACAGCTTTCCCTTGTCAAGAGTCCCAGTGAGAACATTTAACAACCAAACTGCAGACTGCTGGCTAAAGCCAAATGAAACTGAACCATGTGAAAGCTTAATGGTTTATCTCACTTGACATAGACTTGGATTGAGATAAGCCATGTGTTAGTTTTCAGCGCTTTGGCTGCGTGCTACTCACATTAAAATTCATAGGTTTTGCAGCAGTTTCTTGAGAGAATTACAAAACTAAACATAAATCTGACTGATGCAAAGCCTTTCTGTGTGCAAGGTGTGTCATTTAGCCGCACGTCTCTGAAAAGACCAGTGAACAGTTCAGACTCACCTGAAGAGTCCCCGGCTCTTGCTGAACTTTGCTCATGGAGTCGACTGGCAGGCTGTCACTGGGCCGGGGCCTCGGTTTCTGAGGCAGTGCTGGTCGTCTTGGCGCCAAGAGCAGGACTACCACAAGTCCCATCATAAAGCCAAAGGCTAAACCCAGAGACAGGCCAGTCAGATAGGATGGCAGTGGCAGCACAAAAAAGCCATAAGCCAGCAAGCCCACACACACCAACCATCGGCCTGGTGTCGAGGAGGGAATGCGGGGTGGGATCAGGGGTCTGGGCTGCTCTAATGAGTCCTTGTCCTTCCCTCTCGTCTTGCTCTTAATCTCAACAACCTGCATGACATCGCCGAAGGTACAGATCTCGTAGCGGCTGTCGCCACTGCCCAGTTTTCGGTGTAGTTCTGGTGAGAAGCATGGATTCAGAGGGCCTTTCCTGGGTTTTCTCACTGGAGTGTCACAGACAGCCAGAGGACTGCCATCCTCTCGCCTGCGGACTCCTACAGAATCATCCCCCTTAACAGGGGTCCCACCACCACCACCACCACTCCCCTGGGAGCTGGGTGAGTCACTGGGCCCTGCAGTCCTCTGCTGCTGCTTGGGACTTCCACCGCTCTCATCACCTATTATCTTACTGAGCATGCTCAGTGGTTCCTGCATGGCCTCAGAAAACTTGCGACGTGTGTCCTCCAGTTCAGCCATCAGGGAGCTGCGGGGCTCGGTGGGGGACAAGCTGCCAGGGGATGGGGGAGCTGTGCTGGATGAATCGCCCCCCTCGTGGGTCTTGACTGGTTGCACCAGCTGTTTCCAGGGTTGCATGTGAAGCTTGGAGTCGGATTTGGAGAGGCAAACCTCTGGCTCACGACGGGAGATCTCAGTGGACAGGGATTTGACCAGGCTCAAGAGCGGCTTGGGTCTGAGGGAGGCTGGTTCTTTGGACTCCATATCTGAAGAAGAGGAGGAGGACTTCAGCAGGCTGGTTGAGGATGAGAGGGCGCCGGGGAGGAGGACAGGCGCCGAGACCGACAGGTCTCCCAGCGCACCAGGGGAGGACGGAGAGAGGGGCACATGGAAAGCAGAGGAACGGAAACCCAACCGCTCCCCAAGTCTCTCGTTCCTTCCGCGAGAAGATCTCTCTCTGGGACCCTCCTCATCGCGGTCTAGTGAAAAGATAAGCTCGCTGTCCTCCATGTCTGTGTCAGGTAGCACAGTTATGGCGCCATCCTTCGCTGGGCATTAGGGCAGCTGGGACAGGAAACAGGGAAGACGCGGATCATCACAGGGGACAGTTTTTTCTAGGTCTACGCCATTGCAATTCCAACTGCATGTATCACGGCAAGTCCACACACTGGAGAGAGAAAACACCTGCAGAGCAAGGGAGAAAAACACAGCATCTGCGTACAGTGACATATAACATTTAAGAATTCAAAGCTTTCCTGCAGGGACTGTCTCCTGGTGTGTGACAGAAAGCTCCCGCCCACACACTCAAGCGTGGCCCAGGTTGTCAGTAGCTGACTAATGGCTTTAGCCTCAGAGCTCTGTTTTCCCCAGTCAGGACACAGGAAAAAGTCTAGATATGCTGTCTTGCTTGATCAGCTTTGACTTTGGATGTAAATAAAAATAGAGCTCTGTGTGTGTGTGTGTGTGTGTGTGTGTGTGAGAGAGAGAGAGAGAGAGAGAGTGAGAGAGGGGAAGAGAGAGAGAGCGGGAGAGAGAGAGCTTATGTACATATATGTGCGTGCGTGCGTGTGTGTGTGTGTGTGTGTGTGTGTGTGTATCTAGACTGTCTGTCTGTCTCACTGTTTGGCCATATGTTTTGTTGTATGTGAAGATGCGTGTGTATCTGTATTTGTAAGTTCAGTATTTTGACCGAACTGAATTTAACTGTCTGATTTTATACCCTTCATTGCACAGAGATGTTTCAGTGTGTGACTCATTATGGGCTACACTGCATGATTAATTTTGCTTGAATTGGTCTTCAGGTGTATTCTCATTCTGCCACCTCCTCCTCATCACTCATTGAATCACACACACACACACACACACACACAAACAGCTCGTGTGAGGTAGCTACATCCCAAACACAGACTCACACCCCTGCCACCCCTGTTCTGACAGATTCTACTAGCTTAAAACTCCAAAAATAGCACTCAGCATGGGGAAAGCTATTTCGGCCAGAGAAATTACATACTGCAGAGCAGGCCTTCTATACGCATAGGCCACAGATAAAATATATTTTACTTCATAGATCTTGCCCTGTGATAGACTGGCGACCTGCCCAGGGTGTGTCCCCACCTTTTACCCATGAGCGCTGGGATAGGCTCCAGCACCCCGCGACCCTAATTAGGATAAAGTGGCTTGGAATATGAATGAATGAATGAATGAATGAATTTATAGGTTTTTAAATACTACTATTCTTTAAAAATACTATCACAATGTCCTTCAAGACAATTCTGTTTCCACCATACAGAGGAAAAAAAACCCCCACAGATTTTCTTTCTTTTTTTAATCTTAATCACAGATTTTAGGATAAGATTTCAGGCATTCTAATCTGTGATATGGAGTTTCTCAGAAACCAGCTAAAGAAGAGACCAGTCCACTCATACTGCACAGAGAGTCAATCATTATTCAGAGGTGACAGCATGCATTTAGGTAATGCGTAAGCAACTGTCTCGCTTCAGAGTGTTTTCATCCTCTAACGGGGTGTGAGGATTTACTGTAATCTCCCAATAAAAGGGACTTCATGACAGCATGACAGTCTACCAGGTCTTGTAAGACTCATTGAGGACATGTAGTGAATCACAGGAAGAGAGAGAGAGAGAGAGAAAGAGAGAGAGAGAGAGAAAGAGAGAGAGAGAAAGAGAGAGAGAGAGAGAGAGAAAGAGAGAGAGAGAGAGAAAGTGAGAGAGACAGAAACTGACACGCAGGATCAGAACTAGTTTTATCTAACAGTGATTGCACTTTTCACCATGACAGAACATTCTGTATATAATGACCACTGCTGCACATTACTAACTGCTGGCAGGACCAGTGCCCTCTTTAAAGTGATACACTGTGTGTATGGTATAAAAGTTATGTTCTCTGAGATCTGCTCTTGTCTAGCAGTTTATGCGATGTCCAGTCCTATTCTATCCGTTACACTGGGGAAATCAATACCCTATTGTGGTACATACTTTAATATGTTGTATGTGCTTAAAGGTTTAATTGAGAGCTTGTGACTAAGAATTCTAATGTGTTTATTGCAAACAGCAAATGAGTCTTGGTTAGCAAATAGCACAGAAGTGAAAAACCTGCCTGCCAGCTTCCAATAATATTTCCTCATCAAAAGGCACAATGGAGGGTTATGATAGATGAATTATGTGAGATTCCAAGTTTCTGTTTCCTGTTACATCCCTAAATTGTGGGTAGCACACTGAATAACTGCTGTTAACAGCAAAACATGTGCTCTACTCCATCAGTGTTTCCACATACTGGTGCAACCATATGGTTGCTATCTAACTGTCAATTTGAAGAAGCCTGTTGTGAAGCTAAGACAACAGATATGTGTTTAATGTGTTTATATTTTGCTTTATTTCATGGGGATAAATAAGAAATTCAGAAATATGAAGCAATAATTTCACTTTAAAAAAGAGGACAGAGAAAAGATAAGATGGTCAAGAACACAAGTTTATAGAGGAGAAAGAGATAGAGAGAATTGTTGAAGAGAAATGGAACAATCTGAAATAAACAGAAAGTGAAGTTTATTTCTGTGATTAAGCTCCCCCTCTCTTAAAATCACACAAGGCAACAAAAAAGTCACAATACATTTACTATAAATGTCAACTCATCCAGACTTTGGAGGGAGAGGGCCAGGGTAGGTTAAAAAGCAAAGATTTTAGTGACCATTCACGGACAGTAATTCCGGTTGACAGAACAGCCCATGGGAAATAGTGCACTCTGAATTAAGCTCGCAGGTCTCCTACTATAACAGACATACAAGGCTCAGTAGCACGAGTGCGCTCCATAACAGTCTAGATGAATGGGCAGAATATTCTTTGATATCAACAGCTTAATTTGCTGACTCTCATTCACTGCTTGTAAACATTTAGATTGCCAAATGCAAATTAGATCATTCTGATAATCACAGATAATGCCCTCAGATTGTGGTTGTGCGCCATGCCAATGCCATAGCTCATTCTTAATTCCCTGATTCAAGCAAAACCCCAGAAGTGGGACCTTTTTGATTTCAGTCTGGCAGAGGTACATCCAATTTGGCTGATCAAAGAATCCTAGGGCCTATCATCGATTTAGCTGTTCGTTTTACTAGTGGTGAACAAAAGGAAATAAATTCCTGTTGTGGGAAGAGACAAACTCTAGACGTTAATTAACTCTGAACAGAGCTGATTAAATTACACTGACTCAGGGAAAATACACTGAAAGAGAATAGCTTGATCCAGTGCAATGCTGTGCAGTGATGCGTTGATTGTTGACTTCATGTAGGTGAAACTATTTAAGCAAAGCTTACTACTAAGAACATGAGATTATCTATACGGACATATCGGTCAAGTTTTAGACATGAGATTTCTCCTACTAATTTTTTCAGTCCCAACTAACAAACTAACACTAAAACAGTACAGAGTGGATTTCAATAAAGCAAGCCCAGTTTGAAAAGTGCCGCTATGTTCATTAAAGAGCCTCAGCGGTATCCCTCTTTGCCTGTTTAGGTAATGCTCTTACAGGCTGCACTGTGGATAGACAGGAGGGGACTGGAGGGATTGACAGGGGAAGGCTAATAGGTGATGTCAGGTAAAGTTATGTTGAGGATGGCTGATTTGAACAGGCTTATAGGACCTGAGTCAGTCCACAGGGGCAACCTTCAACCGACAGGTTGGTGCTGAGACTCCTTTGCGTCACGGGGTCAAAAGCTGCCTTGAGCACAAAGCAGGGACAGAGAGGAGAGGAGAGGAGAGGAGAGGAAAGGAGGGGAACAGGACTTAAATTTCAGCTAGAGAGAGGAGACATAGGAACAGAGCGATGCTGCTGAAGCAGCCAAAGGGAGCCCGAGAAGTGAGAAAATAAGAAAAGCCACCGAACATCAGAAAACTCTAATATATTCTTAAACATGAGAAAAATGATTCACAGACTGCACTGAAAACATGGTCCTGGACAAAGCTGTATTTTGAATGGTGACTCCTCATTCCAAGTGCAGTTTAGTTCAGGCCACACCAGACTTGCGTCACTAAATGTTAGTTTACATTAGTCTGTCTGCTGACAACACAGAGCCTTAGCACTACTGACCCGGGCTGCTCTTACACTGGCTGGAGACGCCTAAGGATTAAGAACATTTTGGCAGTCAAAGTCTAACTGATACGCGGTCTCAAAGACCATTTCAATAATCTGGAGGGATTACCCTAGAAACAATACAGGTCTCTTTGCATTCCTCGTTTGAACCCACTTGGCACACCTGGAAGTGTTTGATCTCAACTACCTATTCATAATTTTACTATCTTAAAATGTTAAGATGCAAAAAAGCAGCATGACACTTATGCCCAAAAATGATCATTCAGAAATCCTTTGCAGATAGTTTACCAAGACTGTCCATATATGAAAACACACATATATTCTTTGAAATGGTAAGTGACCATGATTATTTAAATGTATATACAACAGAATGTTCCCTTTCAAGTCATTTTCCATGTCCGGCTTATATCACACAGCATGAACCACGCAATGAATAATCTTGTATTCTATTCCTTTGCGATTTACATGTAAGAACTGCGATAACACACTCATATGCACTGATAATGCCACTAAAGAGCTGTCATCTGAACTCACCTGAACTTGACCATCGCTGCAATCAAGAGTCCTAAAATACGTCGCTGTGATAAAATTTGCCAGATGTCAGAAACACTGTGAAGAATGCGACTTTCTTAGGTTCTTTGCCAAAGCCCCCTAACACCAGGAACACTAAATGGTGCAGAGGACGAATGTCAGTTTTTGGGCAGTGCAGTAGAAGGATGCCGATGCCAACTCCGGAGCTCAGACACACAGGCTGCAGTGGACAAACGAAGATTCAACTTGCCCGCACGTTTCCTTAAGCGAGTACAAAGATACATGTATAGCCTACACGCCATGTAAAACACATTTCGCTTCGACGTATTCCTGTGCAAGCGGAAAAACTTCCATCTCTTGCAGGTGTGCCTCTCTCTCTTTGCGTTGTTGTTACGGTGTGATAAATGCAACCCAGATGCACAGAAGCCCTTCCCCTCGTACTCTGTCGCCAGGACAAGCGCACCAATCTGATTATAGCTGCAGTACGGCGCTCTAATCCAGATTAAATAATCATCGTCAGCACTACCTGCCTTTTCCGACTGACAGCACACCGGCTAGTGTCATTCCTCCTCCTGTCTTCTGCAGCTTCTGATGGAAGTTATGCTCCTTCGTTTATAACGGTATATTTGCCCTCACCTCTCTTCCTCGAGACAAAACCGCAGAGTACTTATGTAATTATCTGTGTCAGTCGTAGATGCACATCTTTTTGTCAGTCATGGAGTTTGTTAGTCGTCTTGTAAATTATAATTGATTACCATAGTTTGATAAAAACAAACAAACAAAAATAAACAAAACAAACAAACAAAGCAGAAAATCAAAAACAAACAAACAAACAAACAAAAAACCAACAACCAAACAGTAAAACTATAATGTGATTATAAATCGTTTATTATTTTTTTTTAACAAAGTCATCATAACCCAACAACACTGTTGTCAGTGGTGCTGTCTTGGTTCACTAGCTATACTGGGGTTCATGTTCTCACTGCAGTTTACAGATCATGTCACATAGAGAACCGTGAGTGTGGATTTTGCAGGAATCAGCGATCAGACATACTGGATTAAAGCATATCCTGCTCTCCCATATCGGAGAGGGGGGGGGGGGGGTCCCAGAACTGGCCAGCTGGTACACATGTGGTTCAGCATACTGGTCTTGAGACTGCTAACAACAATAACATGCCACTTTTTGTTTCACCAGTGTCTAGAGTTCAAGTAAACTTCTTCTTCTTCTTTTTCTTCTACTTTATTTTTATTTTTTGCAGACTTCATCAATAATGCAGTATCATACACAATAAAATTCAGATTCTGAGATGACAAAGAAGTATCAAGTTATGAATTATGCACATTTATATATGTGTCATCAATGTGAAAATTTGGCTCCTGTAAACACCAGACCATCATTACCTACTATTGTGAGGCATGACCTGCAGGCCTCACTGTTTTCCTCCTGACTGAATGTTCTGTTTTCTTAATGAAAGGATCACAGGGCAACAGATGGGACATGGGTTAAATGACAGACTTTTACAAGGTAAATCCTAATAAAATATTCTCTAGTCTATAGCTTGTTAAATGACAATTTGGACATCATAAAAAAATATTCTTCTTCCATACTTTGTTCATCATCAAATAAAGGATGAAAGAAAATAACGGTAGAAGGTCTCTACGGGCCAAGCCCCTGGATAATAGCATCAAAACATTTTTTAGTTACACTACAACATATGCCACCATTTGCTGAATGGATACATTCTATAACAGCATTTTAGGTCCACAAAAGACCAGACTGTGCAACAAGTGAGGGTATATTTTGATTATTTATGGAGTTTCTGAATACAGGTGTTGAATACTAAATGAAATGTATTTACTGTTTTGATATGTTATTGAAATAAACTAAAAACAAAAAATTGCCACTTCTGGTGGAGCATATATGTAGTAGTGCAACTGATACAATACATTACATCGACAAATTTCATAAAGTAACAGAACTTTGTTTGTAGTAAATGGTCTCGTGTAATATAAATACCAGATTCATTCTGACCGAATTAGCCTCCGAAAAATAAGAATACACTCCGTTTAACAAGTGACCCACTATCCAGGTGAAAATGAACTAAAAATTCAGGTAAAAAAATCCATTTTAAAATTAAGATTTAAGATAACAAAATACAAAACAAAACTTGATGGGGGACTTGATACTCGGAACGGCAGTAAAAGTACTGTGCACAAAAGAAACCCCGAAACATTTGTTTAATTTGCTCACCAGCAATTCTGAACATTTCTGGGGGAAAAATCACGAATTTTGCACTGCAAATGGACTGTTCTGTTGCAACCCGTCAAATAGCTTTCTGGCAAACATGCAAAGTATCCGTTTTGCCTCAGGTTAGTCACACTGGTTGTTGACGATGTACAGCCCGATATACTGCTCCCCTAAGCATTATTCTACACTTTATTTAAGATACTCTTTTTGCCCCTAAATCACCAGGGCCCGACACTGTTAAGTAACGGACTTTTCCCTCCGTTTTAGGTTACTGATGAGAAAGGCTGCTAACTGCTATAAAACTGGTGTCGCTGTGGAGCTACGGCTGCTTGTACAACAGGGACTAAGAAACCACGTGATGTAGCTACATTTCCCAGTATCAGGTTTTCCCAGAGAGAGAGAGTTAGCAATCAGTTGGTGAAGAGTCGTTGTTAGTTACGTACACTGTATTCTTAAACTCATTTGTTTCCCTTATAACTGGTGGAAAAATGTCATTCTGTGCTTTTTCCGGTGGGGAGATCTATAAGGATCATTTTCAGCCCGGTAAGTCGACGAAAATAGTTCTGCGCAAAGTCGGACCACAGTATTAGTAATAGGCTACAAAACATTAAATAAACATGACGCAAGCTTCGCTTTCTCCATCAACTGCAACTATCAAATTAAATTAACCAATTATGCCAATTCTGATGTTGTAGTTACGACCGAAATCGGCATTATTCTTGTCAACAAAATACGTGTACATTCCTGTACAAGTGGACTTTCCTTTCATCCATGATTACGCAAGGTTGTTACAAAAACACCAGTATCTACACTTAGTTTTTAACTGTCTCTCTCTCTGTGTGTGTTTGTGTGTGTGTGTTTTCATTAATTCATTTACTTATTTACTTTCTAAGACGTCTAACTTTTTTTTTTTTTTTACCTCGTATCTAAGCCATCTGTGCATATGCGCACTTTTAAACATCCACAACGCACGTGGGACAGCCATGCATCTTACTGAAGTGGATTTTGCAGCTTTGTACTCTTGCTGGAGTCACTATTCAACACATGCTCACTTTCTAACATGTGTTTGTTGTTTACCTGTCACCCACAGGGATTTATGTGTGTGCAGAGTGTGGACATGAGCTATTCTCCAGCAGGTCAAAATACGAGCACTCATCTCCCTGGCCTGCTTTCTCAGAGACCATCCATGAAAACAGTGTGTCTAAACAAGAGGAGAGATGGGGAGCATACAAGGTATTCACAGCCACCATAATTCAAACAAATTAACCATCACACATTACTTTCCGGTAATACTGTAGCATTACACATGTGTTAACAAGGTTTGAGTATAATGACTTTATTGCAGAGAATACCGTTTGTCTGTACTAAGGATGTGTGATTCTACGTTTTACATTGTAGGTTCGCTGTGGGAAGTGTGGGAATGGACTGGGTCATGAATTTGTGAATGATGGACCCAAAAACGGCCTGTCACGGTTCTGAATATTCAGCAGCTCGCTGAAGTTCGTCCCTAAAGGTGCAACTCCAGAGCTCAGCGATTTTAACCGAATGTTCTAGATTTATTGATTTTATGATGAAGTTTTTGCTTTTTTTGCAGAAACATGCAAACATGAAACATGAAAAGTACTTTTTTTTTTTTTGGATGCTTATTTGGACAAATATGTGAAAGACCTGTTTTTCTCTGTTTAGTTCTCAAACTTGGCCATTAGTGTAGTTCTGCTCAGTGGACACATTTCAGTAATTGAGTGACATGCTACACAGAGAACAAAATGAAGTGTTTTATTGCATTCACTGAAACATTTAATAGTAATTCATGTGGTTTAGATTCTCATACGCGCTCATCTGACCTTGTTTTTCAGAGAAGGGTGAGCAGTAAGTGAGCCAGAGTGGAGTGGAGACATGAGAGCGATGAGAATGTATAGAGGGACTTGATCCTGTATCCAGTGCTGACAGTGTATGAAGTGAACTGTTATAAAGCCCACGTGGGGACCTTCAGTACACAGATGTATTTATGGCATCACTGGAAAATGAGGACAGTCTCTCTCCAGCGAAACCAGACTATCAGTCGACACGCACAAAAACGTCCAGTTATTCTTTCTCAGCTTCACACAGGATAATCTAGTTTTTGTCTTTCTTATGCTGTTAAAACAATTATAAAACCAAAAAAAAAAAAAGAAAAAGATCATTAACAGTAATGTAAATCAGTAGCAGCACAGAAGTGCTATTCTTAATCAATCCCAAATGTTTAAAAGCACAACTTTATGTATCACTCAGATTGTTTCATAGCACATTCAGAACCAGCAAACAGATCATCGTTTTTGCACTTACAGAGCAATTGAGTAAATTATATTTTTAAAAAGAAAATCTTTATGATTGACAGCGTATTTCTTGTTGTCTGTTATTTCGGTTTCCATGGGGTCAAGGTTTACTGTAGGTTTCCATTGGTTTCCATGCCCACCTTTTCTTGTTAAGAGATACAACATGTATCACAGAGGGGAAATCTGGACTTTTTTTTGGGTTTGATTTAATTATTACACAAACCAAGGACACGGCAAGATTTATATACCCTTGTTATTGTGAAAGCATTCTCTTTTTACTTAAACAGATCATTGCATCAGCACTTGGGAGGACTTAAATGAGATGTTTAATATGTAAAAGATTTATTTTCCACTGAGTCCATAAGGTCTTCAGAATTTTCAGATGTATCACTTTTTAACAAAATTTAGAAAAGATAGCCAAATAATTCCTACAAATGTTCTCATGTGGGGCTACTCAGAATTGTATTTGTGGCCAAAGTCACTGCATTTAGAGTTAACAAATGACTAGTGTCTCAGTCAGACATTTTATTATGTAATTTTTTTTTCAGTGTGACCCTCTGAGTAATCAATCAGTAATATGGCAATTTCATAAGGTATGTGTTGGACTCCTGCCATTCTTACATGCCGTGTCATAGTCTGTCTTAGGGTGTAATACCACTGTCTGCCCTCATGGTGGTGGTGTTACCCAATTGGTGGATCACTTCTATCGACTGGCAAGCTGTTGTGTATCTACAAACTGACAGACAATAGTGCTACGCAGAATGGCGATCTTAAGAATAGACTTCGGCGAGATAGTGGTGTATCTACCTCATTTTATATTGGGCTGAACAACAACCCCAGAGAAAATGAGTTCATGCCAGCAGAGTCAGGTGGTAGATAAGAGAACCGCAGATAAAACTGTTCTCATAACCGCAGACATTGGACATTTCAGGACTGTTAATGTCCTGTATCGCCATTGTAAGAATGTTGATTAGAATACTTATTACTATCATCATAGTCATCATCATCGCCACTGTTTTCATCATCATCATCATTAGTGTAGTTACATAGATAATTATGCTTTGACACTAATTGTTTGTGCGTTGTAACTGTTTGTGGTGACACAAAAGACATTCTAACTAATTGTGTCAAAGATTCTGTATGTTTCTCTTATTTTGTCAAAGGCAGTATGCTGAACATTGTGGGCACTTGTTATACTGAAACTCATCCTCCCAATGAACCTCTAGTTTTTAACAGTCTGCTCTGTTATTTTTCCCATCTGGGGGAAACAGTGCCAACCTCACCCACTCATTTCCACTCTTAAAATGCCCATTAACGTGAAATGATGTTGTAAACCTATGTAGCATTAAGGAATAGAGGGCCAGATAAAGTTGTCTTTTGATGAGATAACAATGTAAGTAATCTGAAAGCAGTGATAATGAGTGTGACAATGGGCAAAAATGACGGAATGCCTATTAAAAACAGGCTTCATCACCCTAAGCATCTGTGCAGCCTGAGGAAGCAGACAGGAAGAGCTGATTGTCATGAGGTTATAGTCACAGTTCCTCTCCTGACCTCTGAGGCTAATTTTGCTAATAAGCAAGAAGGACAGTAATTAGATTATATCACTACTTCCCTCATGGCATGCTCTCAGACTTCCCCTGGGACTGAAGTCTGTCAGTAAGAATAACTCACCAAAAAAAAAAAAAAAGCCCATCTTGATCTGATGAGAGACAGAGCAGCTAGCAGTTAGCAGTGGTTAGCATCTACACCTGCTTTCACTCTGAGACAGGCAGAATTCAGTTGTATCCAGCCAAGCAGCATACAGACACATCATTAGATGTACTGAGGCCTCTTTATGGACACATCAGATTACTAACATTTTCCAGACACCATTTCAAGATGTTTTAAATGTATTGTCATACATTAAACAGGAGCATTCAGCTAATTAACCCCAGTCATAGATGACATTAATGTATGTAGTTGTAGAAATGTACGTAGTTGTAACCTAAAGCCAGTTATAATGAATAGTGTCTCTCTATAGTGACTTTTCTCTTGTGCTCTCAGGCATATATGTAGATTATGAAGTTGGATAAACTAATAACGTATCAGTGAACAATCCATTAATGAACGTTCTATTAATTTTCATTTGTTTACATGAGCGCTGTATATTACATGATGCAGTTTGAATCAAAGGGTTATAGAGGTCATTGAAAAACAATAATGCTTGTTGCACATTTGTGAAGCATACTAACAGCATCAACTGGAATCAATGTCTTGAGTGTAAACACACATGCAGAGCTCTGGGCTCATTCAGAGTATGTTGTATTTCAAGGCTGCAGCCCATGTGTTGCCCAAGGCAGACATGAGGGCCTGTGCCGGCATAACCAAACATCTGTCTTTTACTCTGATGAATGAGACTGTAAACAGCGTTGGGTCTGTGATTTCCGCTTCAGATCAAAGGAGGGGACTTCTGAGTTTCAAGGCCTTGAGTGCTGTGTGTGGAATGATTTGAAAATTTCGTTAGGAAAAAAGAATGAGGTTTGCTGCAGTATTGAGGTGCAATTCTGCGCCAGACATCACATTTTCAGAGTGCACTGCTTCCAGAAAAACTTTGGTTAGAGATGATGTTGATCTACTATAGAAAGTGACAGAATTCAGTGGTTTGCATTTAGATGACATCAGGCACAATTAACCGTAAACTTCATGTCTGTGAAGAAAGCCTGCAATCTGTGTGTGATTTGAGGAGTTATGAAAGTTCTGTATTTAATGGTTCCAAGTTCACAATTTAATGTCATGCAAAGAAATTGTTGATGATTTGGCTGAGGGTTTCCAAGTTTCAGATGTAAATCAACGTCTCATGCACTGAATGCCATGAAATGGCAAGTTCCCTGACATGATGGTATTTGCAAACAAATGATGACAACAAAAGTCCAGAGAGAGAGAGATGTTCTTTGAAGTGGCTTACTGCGTTTTGTGAGCTCTTTATCATATGATCAGGTAGATGCTTAACCAGACAGTGAGTTGACATTCCAGAACCTTCCAAAGCTCAGAAGCTCAGTTGGATGAACAGCAGGGGGTTTTTTTTTGAAGATGACAATATTTTTCAAACACAACTCAGTATCTCCACTCCAATCAGAGTCTTTGAAATAGAGATGAGCAGGACTGATTGGATGAAAGACTCTATGGTAAAGTGCAGACTGTGCAAGAGAAAGGGAATGCAGGTACTGTAGGGCTTGTCACACGAGGTAGAGGCTCTCTCCTACCCCAAACTGTAGAACTGAGATTGCGATAACACCCGGAAACCAAACACAGGAAAGGAGAAATTGATTATTTACTTTTTGACCTCTTTTATGCGCCATAGCATGAGGAGAACAAAGTAAACTAAGGCATTAGTGGAGTGAATAGGAAAAAGATTTATAACTGCACTTTGTTGCTAACACTGAATGTGAGGGCAAGTCAGTCCAAAAGCAGTGTCCCTAAATGGTTTACAGTAGTCTCACCAATGAATTTATATGAGCAAATACTTAAAAAGCCAGTATGATCCTTTCAAAAAATAAATACAGTTTGAGTGTGCCTTCATGAACTAAAAATATTACTATCTATGCATCACCGTTACTTTTGATATAGTGGTAGGAAGTAAACATTGAAAGGCCTTCATGTTTAGAGCACTCTTTTTAATTTACCTTTGATTTACTTTTAGAATGTGTAACTACAAAGTTGCAGTAGAGGTGTGAGTCCTCTGGTATACAAAATAATTGTAAGTCACTTTAAATAGAATAGCAAATAGCAAATAAAGTCAGGTAAATAAGTGAATGAACTATAGAGATTTGTAGAACATTGTATAAGGTTTCTGATTTTCTTTCAAGTCAAAGCAGACTTCACAGTTGCACTGAAGTCCTCGAAAGAACATATCACAAATGGCTTTTGGTATAAGACTTGTACTTGAACTGAAGTAAACTCCATTTGAGGAAAGTACACCTCAAAGGTTAAGGTAAAACCCCACCAGACCCCATACAAAGGAAGAGTGAGATTTCAAAGTATTTTGAACAACAACAAATCACCATTAACATGGCATATTGATTTTTAAAGTTTCAATTTTTATAGCTTATAGGATTTTAATGTACAGGAATTTAGAATCACTTTTATGGGCCGGATCAGTTTTAAAATTGGCTTGGTTTCTGTTCTATTTGAGCTTGTGATCCAGAAGTATGTGAATGATTATAGCATTAGAGGAACATCTCCTCATACAGACCCTGCGCGGTGAGGAACCGTATGGTCTCAGTGTTCGCTAATGGGTGGGCTAACCCTCTCCAATCAGCCCATCTGGTGGCACTTTCACTGATTGCTAACTCCTGTTAACAGAGATAGGAGTGTTCCTACTGTATCATAAGAGAGATATCCCTTCTCAAGCAACTCTTGTAAACTCATAAATTCTTTAATTTTACCAATGCCATTACCGTCACAGTTATCATTCAAACATGCAATCACTTTCAAAGGGTGACCTGACTGTCTAGAGGAAATAGAACATGAAATAAACTTCATAAAAAAAACCTAGGAGGAGAGAAGGAGAAAGCCCCGTTTGGTTTTAAAGGTTAGTCACTGTGTTTAGCAGGCCTATGAGAGACATCCTCCTTCTGCTCCGCCTGTGTAGTGCAGATGATGTGGCCTCAGGGGAAGGGAGCTGTTGAGGCATCCTGCTTGTCTGTGCCAGGAGGGTCCCGCAATCTTTTCATCACCTAAAAGAGGGGAATTCCATCTTTTTTTTTTTTTTTTTTTAATGTTCCCTCTCTAATTTTCACCCCATAGCAGAGAAAGTCAACTCACGTTGTTACGTTTACACAGGCAGAATCAGGGAATGTACACTGTACACAGTTTGTTCTGTTGAGTTAGAGCTCGGATCTGTGAGGTATTGATTAATGACCTTGCTCAATGCGATAACGCTGTCTTCTTTTGTGAGAGAAGGTACATACCTCTGCGTTCATTCCAAATGGATTTATTTTCTCTTTTGTTTGATTTTGAGCTCTCCGTGTTCTATCTTTTGATTTTGGAACTTGCTCGGTGTTTCTGTAAGAACATTTCAGTCCTTCAGGAGCGATTCTACAAAGAAGCAAAAGAGATGCAGATATAGACGTCTTATCTCATTTAAATATTTTAAATTTCAGTAATGAAATGTAAAGATCTTTTGGAAAGTTTGCTGTTTGCCAAATTCACACAGCTTTACACCTTCTTGCTCATGACAATGTTTGGCATTAAAAACAAACACCAAAGTTTCAATTCTGTCAGCCGATCCCAAATTAGGAAAAAATGACAAGTCCAGGGTGTAAAGAGGCAGAGGAATTTAAAGAGGTCACTGAGTTGAGGGACATTCCCTTGGGACCATAGACATTCTCAATGTGTTTTCTTATTCAACCAAAAACAAGTACAAACTCACACACCAAAACATGATCGAAACATATATTTTTTTGTTCAGCTTTTCTGATGTGAAAACTATCCTCTGCTCGTCAGATTACTCTATCTGACCAAGCTGTACCCAAGTGAATGTACACACGATCACCATCCCAGAGGAGCTCCATCTTCAACACAGTCAACCCAGTCTGTCTCTATCCATACTGTCACACTATCGACATTTTTTTTTTTTTTTTAAAACGGTTAACATTTGGTTAACTGAGACGTCGTCCCATGCCGACGAGGCCACAGATGAAAAGCTGTCTGTGTGTGTTCTAGAGACTGCAGACGTATGACTAGCCCTCTGTGGATCTTCAGGGAGTAGACCACAATGGCTTCCAGTGACAGGAACCATGTAGGACCGTGGCCCTCAGGACAGAACCCGGCCGCAGCGCGCAACTCATCCTCTTCTCCAACAAAGGGATAGCGGTCACACTTGTCACGGCACGGGACACAACTCTCGACATGAAAAGAGGCTGTGTGTGTGGACGTGGGTGTTTTCTGAGTGTCTGCTGTGGTTGTGTGTGGTAAGGTTTGTCTCTCAGTGAGCATGTGGTTGAAGTTATGGGTAAATCGAGGACATTTCGTGGAAACGCATAAACCTGGTTTACTGCATTGACTATGTGTTTAAGACCCTGCTGATTCAGCCAGGAAACAGTTGACACAAATTTAGCTTCAAAAATTGTGCTCAGCCTGTGCATTCAAAAATATGAAACAGACTTTAATCGATATTCATTCTCAAGTCTAATATTTTCACGCGTATGGAGTACGAAAGCTGTCAAAATAAATAAAAGCGTTACAAATGATGTTACATCAGAAGTATCACAGGAAACAGCCCTACAGTTACATCGTAGAGTATGCAGTTCCCATTTGAGACAGATTAATGTCCTTATTGAGTCCCAACCTTATGAGTGATCGATCTGAGGGATATGAATACACTCCACATTTGTATTATAAGCCTACCCTCACTGTCCTCAAGCCATCATATCTCCACCCAGTGTTTTATTTTAGACATTCACACACTTTCAAACAGTGTGATATTCTAGCTGCCTTAATACAGCCGTTTTGCAAGAGCCACGATGTGTCGGACTCCCTTTGTGCCTTGTCCTTTTGTCATTTCTTGTAGCAGGTGATGGTATTTACAGGAACCTCTAGGCCAAAATGAAAAAAAGAGTGAGTCAAACGTGAGGCATGTCTTCTTGTTTCAAAACAAAACAAGAGTCAGAATCAGTAACAAAAGTTAGTCTCACTGTTGTTTTCCGCTTTGTGACGTATGGCTGTGTGAACACCTCAGATACAATGGTGAGAGAAGGTGTGGTCAGAAGAATGATGTACATGTGCTCTCTCTCTCTTTCCCTCTCTCTCTTTCTCTGTCTGTCTCTCTGTCTGTCTCTGTTTCACTCTCTCTCCTTCTCTCTCTCTCTCGCTTCTCACTCCCTGTTTGATAAATAGACACCTACCTTTAAATACATCAAGAAATTTGTCTGTCTGCCGCATTTCAGAGTGCATTTCAGAGAACTTTTTTTCTCTTACTGTGTGGAAATACTTTTAAGAGAGACACATAGAAGACACAGCTGTAGTTTTGATTTACATCCTGGTCATGAAATAAAAGAGCTGAAGGTATGAATGGGGAAAAACCCACAGCAGCTCTCACAAGACATAGATAGCTGTCAGCCCAGAACTTGGTGGTGCAATGTGCATGTATATATGAACGAACGTTACAAAGACCTACCTCTGGTTACCCCCCCCCCTCTCTCTCTCTCTCTTTCTTTCTCTCAGCCCCTAAAAAGCTTTGACTGATAAAAGAAAAGTTCAGTTTAATAGTTTTCTAATGGTGACATACTATGTTTTATTGATGCGTTGACTATAGTCTCTATTATATATCTCTGGACTTCTCTATACTTTTCAGCTGTACTTTGCTGAAGGCTTTCTCCCACATACACAAATGCACACACACACACATACACACACACACACAAACACACACAAACACACACACACACTACATTCACTTCTTAGACCTGTCAACATTGTAGCCACAAGTCTCTGTTAATCCTCAAGTGAGCTGCAAGGCATGAAACTATATACTGAAACCATCATAGTGCTTCTTCCTTGTCTTTTTCTTGTCCTTTCTTGCTCTCTTTCTCTCTTTCACTCTCTCTCTCCTTTTCTCCCTCTCTCCCTTTCACACACAAATACATATATAGTGTGGCTTTTCACCACAACTGATTTTTACAGTAAAAGGAGGACCAGGCATGTCCCAATCTATTCTGTCGCCGTGAATGCGATTCCATTTAATTCTCTTATTTGGTCAGCTCTGTATGTGATTCATTAGGTAAACAAAACTATCTTGTGCAGACATGCATTGCACTGAGAATACTGGGTTGACGTTTTGTCCTGAATGCCCATTTAATAAAAGCTAAACTTACCTAACCTGCAGCTGCGTGGTAGGTAAAAGCTGGTATTCCATAGTTTTGAACACAGATATTCACATATTTACTGACTCATTTTCCACACCCCATTGATGCAAAACAAACACTGTCATGGTTCCTTTACTTCACTCTCTCTCTCTCTCTCTCTCTCTCTCTCTCTATCTATCTATCTGTCTCTCTCTCTCTCTCTCTCTCTCTTTCGTTTTTGTTTCATTCACCCATGTATACAATCAAATATCCATTGTGTATATATATATATATATTCATCCCCTGCTGAACTTTTGAGAGTATAAGAACTTAGCAGCACAAAAATGTACAAACCTTGACAAACACTTCCATACAGTAACAAACAGAGACTAAACTTTTTGTTACAAGCTGTGTTTTTTTCTACTTTCAGACTTAAGCAGAGCACTTCTTCAATTTCACCGAAGGTTCGAACAGTACCTCTGAAAGCAATATTGACCCCAATCTAGTCAAACATATCTAACTCTCCGTTGCCTCTGGCTACGCAAAAGAGTGTCTAGCCATTGATGTATAGCTGGGAGTTAACTTTATTCATGTGCACCTGCATTTAACATGCATGCACAAGGCAAGAGCTGGTGGCAGTACAGAGTGTATGTGGGGGGTGTGTGTGGGATAAAGAGTCCAACTAAAGGAAGAGTGGGTGTGGTGGAATGGATAGATCCAAGAGACAAGTATATTTCATATGTTCCTCTAACCACCCCCTCTTTCCTTTTGGCATCATGATGATCTTCATGTGGGTTTAAGGATGAAAGGCAGACAGCTTAGAGGGTGGAGCGAGGTTTGGCTGGCCTGGCCTCTGTCTGCTTTGTTCCTCTGTGTTCCCCATAATCCTCTCTGACAATAGTCCCGGTGCCAGAG
The DNA here is from genome assembly GCF_902362185.1 of Chanos chanos. Lineage (NCBI taxonomy): Eukaryota > Metazoa > Chordata > Actinopteri > Gonorynchiformes > Chanidae > Chanos > Chanos chanos. The sequence goes on from NC_044507.1 coordinate 13,605,547, forward strand.
ACCCCCTGTCCTCTGCTGTAGAGGGCAATTCACCTTGTGGACAGGTGAAATGGTGTACACAGCTCTACGCTATGCGACTGTTCGGTCACCTTTTTCACATGGAGCCTTTGACTCGTTTTGAAAGCTCTTGCCATTGTACATTGTTACGTGAAGTAGCGTTTGATCGCATTTTGAGAACATTTGTAGTCTCAGCATAGGTGCTGATAAGATCATTTCAGTAAAACATCTCTGATTCATTCGAATTCAGTTCAGTCCTTGATGATTCAGATTGTTTGCAGAAACATCTTTAAATGCTTACATTAAAGATCTCAAGTGTGCACATGTTATATAGTTTCAATGTGGAGCCATCCTTGTTGGCAAGGTCTTGGGAATTCAGTCACAGTAAACACTTGGGGCTACCAGGATTTCAGAGTGACTTGAGGAGGCATAGAGGGTTCTTTGTGGTCTCTCATGGGTGGTGGTTTCATAAATCCTCTGTGATAGATTTAGCTGTCGGGTATCTTGTGGCTATAGCAAATCACCAAGAGCTTCGTTTTAGGCCTGGAAATGGCGAAATGAGAGCGGAACATTCTCTTTTGGTGGGGAAGACTTGTAATTTGCCGTAATGGCTGACACATGGACATGCCATCTGTGGGCCTCAAAAAGAGGAAATCAGTCGGAGGGATTTTCAAAGGGGGGGGGGGGGGGACATATTCACCATGCATGTGTTTTAGGCATCATCCAATGACTGTTTGTTTCTGCAGATTTTATGGTTTATTTTTCTGAGTCCAAATCTGTCAGGATTGGCCCAAAATGCTCAAATTAGGAGAAAACAAAAGCAAATACAATGCTTGATGAAAGGCAGCCTTTAGCGTAACCTCATCCCCATTTGTCACATTCAGACAAAGATACTTGTACAAGGCTTTGAGTACCCATGTGTCCCTCAGGGTTTATTCAGCTTTAAAACTGCTTGGTGTACCCAAACACCTTTGAAAACCGTGTAAACATATTGATTACAAAATTAGATTACACTAGGAATGAGTCTGTGAAATAAATATCCTGTAAAAAAAAATACACTTAAAACTAAGCATTTAGATTCTTTAATTATTTTTGGAAGTGTCAGGGATAAAAAAACCCCAAACAAACAAAAACTTATTGTTGATGTTCTGTAAACAAAATGAACACATTTACACTTTGCAGAACAATTAAACACACTGCCGGGTTTATTTAGAATAAGGTGTTACGGTTTTACACTCTTCCATAAATCTATCAATCATAATAACTGCTTCACATCATTAGACACATTTGACATGAATGAAAAAACAGCAGTTACTGTCAAGGGGAGGACTCAGAATTGACCTTATAGAATATCGTCATGCTTTTAAAGCACAGTGTGGGTCAAACTCGTCTTCAAAGCTTCCCCTCTTCATTCTCTTGGCAGTGGATCACTTTTGCCACCTGGAAATATTTACTGATGTGCACATGTTTTCGGCTCTCATAGACTACCTTTCACGAGGAAAGTTTCCAGAAGAGCATATGGAACATCAGTCCTACTGTTAATAAGAGAACTGTGCAAAAACAATATTTTTTTTGACAGATATGCAACATGTCAAAGTTGCCCAGGACTGCTATTTCTCTCTGTGCAGTGTCAGAGCCCTTAGCCTGAGGGGTAACTGTGTGCCTGAGTTCCCAGACTGATGATTGTATCTATTACTTCCAATACTCATGCCGAAGACTTTAGTATGAGTCAAGTTCAAAGGATCCCATAGCCCTGACAGCAGTAATGTGATACAACACCATGTGAAGATCTCTCTCTCTCTTTCTGTCTCTAAACTATGCACACCTACTTAGCTAAGCTGACACTACCCTGGTTTTTATCTTCTCAAGGGCACGAACATTTACAGCTGAGAGTCAGTGTCTAGACTGTGTGAAATCATGGTGCAGTCTCAAAAGTAAAGATGAAGAGCTACATAGTAATGACTTGGTTAGACTGGTGACTACAAAGGCCAATTCACAGACGTTGAAAATATCTCACAAAACACTGACATTTATTTCTGTTGGAGTCTTCATCAGTTACTGTTTTCAGTTTCTCAGTCATCTCCATATACATTCCCTTCATGGCGAATTAATTAAGACTTAATTATTAAGAATATGACATGATGACGTAGGCGACTGTAGCAATTAAGGATGAGAGCGTCCGAAACTTTTGGACAGAAACGCTGCCCCCTATACAATCAAGAATTACTGAGTGATTTTCTAGACATAAGCACTCGTGATGGGTGATTCTTCCTTGATGTTTCGCAGTCACAGACGACTGACAATAGTTTCACATCACGCACATGTCGCTCGTTCTTTGAAATCATACCTCAACACAGCCTGCAGTCTGTGGCGAAGTTAGTGGCGCTTTGATCTTGTCCTATGCAAGACGCATAGGGTGGGGACTTTTGGAGAGGGCGTGGAGAGGCTTGTCTTGAATGAAAAGAGAGGGACGGAGAAAGTCAATGTTAAGAGCAAGGTTGAGGAGATCATAACATTTGACATGGGAATAAATCGAATAGCCTATCTTATAAGTACATTAACATAATTAGATGGGATCATAATTGGATGGGATCAAACATGGACCCCGAAGTTGTATTCTCTCAAAGGAAAGAGGAGGTGTGACATTCGTTAAAGATCTGACTACGCACCATTTAAATTCCACAATCGAAAAAAGTCTTGGTCTTTGACGTACAATTTGCGGCAAATACAGTTATATCTTAAGGGATCAAGCATTATGTGTTACCTCTTGAACACTTTTCAGGACCGCGACTCATGGGATGCAGTATATGCAGAACTAGGTTGAACTTCGGGAGAGCGCTGTCCAAAGTGTCTCTGTTCTTTACCATGCTCCTAATCTTTATGTATTTCTTCTACTGCTTTTCCGGACTCTGCAATTCTATACCACGCACACAATTTAATCTACAAACTTTAACTCCCGAGTATGCTTCTCAAAACGAGCTTAAGGAGAGAGATGGATCAGCGGTACGAAGTGTTTCATACGATGAAGTCCTTCTGGCATCTTCGAGTATACAGCCGCAGATACCGGACAGTATAGAGCGTGAATCTCTTCCTAGTAACGGTATATCTGTTTCCAATACCTTTGGAAGTAAGAAATTTCCCCAAGCTATCATAATAGGTGTCAAGAAAGGCGGAACAAGGGCTCTATTGGAGTTTCTGCGGATTCATCCCGATGTGCGTGCAGTTGGTGCGGAGCCTCATTTCTTCGACCGGTTCTATGACAAGGGACTTGAATGGTACAGGTAAGATAAAACTGACGTGCATGAAACAATTACTGAAATGATTATCTTTTAAGTGGTAGTCCTTAAAAAAAATCGGAATTTCTCCTTGATGATCACTTCTCAGATGAGTTGCCATTTCAAGATGCCTGTCCCATGATGTAGTTCTTCAAAATGTTCGTGACACCTGACAGTCAGAAACTGTACACTACGATGAGTCTCAGTTTCATGAATTCAGTCATTCAGACCAATACCTGTGCTTCTTGTCTCACATGAATAATTCTCATCATAATCATTATCATCGTACTGTAGGCTAGATATGTAATTACCAGCCCATTATGCATCTCCGTGGAATATGCAGAATTCAGTCTTGTTGTGTCACCAGGAGAAGACACTTGGTGTGCACCCATACTGAATATGTGTTCACAAACATGTGCTTTGGATTCGGAGGGAATTCAGATCTAGCTTCCTTCTCACTGGCACAGAGACATCTTGAACTAAAGCATATACACATATTTTTCATGGACTGTGTGTGCATATTTATTTGTGGGTTGTTCTGTAAGTTGACAAGCCAGTTTGACAGCGGGAGGTTGGCTGAAACACAGAAGAATAAAATTTTGACAGTAAATGTTTAACTACTGTGCAAGTGATAATTCCTAATGGAAAAGATGACCCTGCTGACCAAAAGCTGTAATTTTGATGTAGTTCTGCTTCACTGCTAAGTGCACTGAGTGGAACCGTTCCTGATGATCTCCAGATGTCTTGAGGATCTTTGAGAATTCTTCAGCCAGAAAGTACTGTTTAGTTCCCCAAAAAACACCCGTATCCATGTCTTAATGGAGAAGATGCAGAGAGAAATGTCAAGAGCAAGAGTGGGAGAGACACACACACAGAGGGAAAAGAGAGAGAGAGAGAGAGAGAGAGAGAGAGAGAGCACATAATACATAACAATAATGGATTCTTTTTTTTTTTTTTTTTTTTGCTTTACATTCCCCTCACATTTTTAGCAGTTTTAATGTAAAACATGAGAACACATGGTAACACTTTACCACCGATAATTTTAGAGTAGTCTGGTCTGGTCACCCACCTCTCCACCTTCCTCCCTGGCATGGTCTCAGGGACTGCTCAGAATGAAGAGATGAAGTGTTTGTCTGGAAATGCCTGTGGCAGACCCTGCTTCCAGCAGCCAGAGCTGGGCACTATGTGTGTTTTAATTGCTCTGGGTTAGCAGAGCTAAAGCAGGCAGAAATACTGTGAGAGAGCTCTGTAGTCCCAGACTCCCTGTTCGCATGGCTCACTTATTACATACAGATGTGGCCAAGGCAACCATATAAACTCTGTTTGTCATATCAGTGATTTCCGAGGGAACATGTTACTCAACCTGACAATTACCCTCCTTTCATTTGACCATCAAAGAGTATCAGCATATTAACATCCCACTGGAGTGTGCATGCCACTGCGTGATGTAGCAGGTCAGCTGGACAGAAGTTTAGGAACAATGAGCTGATTGATTGCTTAGTTCAACTTAAACAAACTTACTTCAAGGCTTTGATGGAAATGCCATTGTAAATTAGACATAATATAACGTGACACTGTGGAAAGGGAAAACTGAAATATGGTAGTGTTCTTTTTTTCAGTGTGTGGGTTGTTACAGAAATGCATTTTCAGGGAAACTGCTGGCTTAAGAAAATAGGTGTTGGCTTTTATTTACAATATGGCAGGTTCAAAAGGTCATTCCACCTGCTCCTCAAAGTCAAAAAAAGCAACATTTGTGTGTATCTTTTTTTTTTTTCTTAATCTCATGTCAAAATATCTGACAGTTCCCTGACAGTCACCCACCCGAGGATCTCTGCTGTGCCCCCCTGCAAACCAAGGTCACGCTTTGCAAGTCATTTTGACTTACCAAGCTCACTGTTCCCAGCTTACCCAACCAGGAGAGTGACTTGACTTCTAGTCGCACTTGAGTAAACACATACAGCACTGCTCATATTCTCGTTTAAATTCGACCTTTGACTATAATGTCAGACTTCTGGGTGACTTTTCTGTGTGGGAGAGTCTTTTCAAAGAATTCACTTTACAGTATTTTGAGATTTCATGACTTTACTGCCAAGGCAACTGTCTGAGGTCCTCGTCCATTTGAGTTCTCAAAAAGTTTAGACAGATTCTTTGAATAAAACAATCAAAGGAGAAGTCTCCCTTTTTGATATCTGGGCCCATCATAACCCTTAGCTTAATGCTGGTTGAAGTTTCGATGAAATATTGGATTTTTATTTTTTATTTTCGCCGAAACATTTTTAATGTGCAAAAAGCATACAAATAATAAAAGGATCCGTTGTACGCTTAACGACGTAATTGTTTGATGTTTAATTTGATGTGTAACGTGAGATGCAGTTTTCACTCTGACAGGAAGTAAAGCTATTTTCTCCCAGTTGAGTTGTGAAAGACGTCCTGCGTTATATTTAAAGGATTTCAAAATGTAAACAACAAAATCACTGGTAAATGTTGGTCTGCTGAAATATTGCATCAGATGACTCACATTGACAATTTAATTACAAGGGTGCGACTATCAAAGTGGGCCCACAGGTCACCAAGAGCAAATGTTCATTTAGAGCATCACAGTGTTGCTATTCCATGGAATAGTATATTTTTAAGTTGTGACATGAAAAGATCAATAAGGAGCCTGCTCATTTATGCCTTGTGATTTTATGATTATGGTTTTATGGCTTGGTGAGGTTTTCATAACCATTGATCAAATACACATGTAGGACAGTTAATACTCTTGGGTATAACTGCTAGTGCCAAAGTGCTATGGTGATCTATGGCGGGGGAGATTTCTTTAAAGCTGAAATATGACAACAGCATGTAGATTAAGACTAGATATCTGGAGAGTTCTATGCCTGTTTCAAATGAGAATTAGGGGTCTCTATATCAACAGGAGCAAGTGGTCTTGACACTCAGTTTATGTGAGGGGTTTCATAAATGGACTCTTGACCTACATTTTCAGCTTTATTGGAATAGGAATTAATTCAACAGAGACTGTTTGGGTCAAAACAATGATAAACCATAAAATGTGGCGAGTCAAGATTTAAAATAAACACATACAGTAGAAAAGCTTTCAGCCCATTATGTTCTGTTTATGTTTCAACAAAAACTAAAAAACAGTTACCGAAGTAACTGGAATTGTTATCCAGAACAAGACCATCAAAGGGAAAAAAATACTAAATTCTGCCTCTTCACGCCTCTCCTCACAGAACTAATTTTCCATTGTTACCAAGGCTTGTATTGGAAATCTGGGCAGCTTACTTGCAATGCATACAGCTGAGACCATTAAACAGAGGCCACAAAACAGTCCCATCAAAATCCAAAAAAGACTTTAATGATTTCTCTGTGTTGGTTTTAAATTACTTAGGGGACAATGCTTTTCATATGGCATGAAGGACCATTGAAATGTTCAAGCAGGAAAACCTCAGCTTTTCATGGTTCAGTCATGTGGCTTATTTGCTTGTGTCACTCAGTTTCTGGTGGAGCAAACCTCTCGTCTGCTTTCATGCTCGCAACACCGGTTGTTGATGAGTTTATAATTGACTCGTTTGTTTTTCTGTTTTCCGTTGGGAGGGATTTTGCCGGCTGCATGGAGATGACATCACAAAACGCAGTAATATTTTTTTTGCTGTTGATCATTAATTTACAAAACTCTAATAACACGTCAGAAGAGAAAAACACAAAGAATAAACACTTACCGACTGTGCACTTAAAAACAAATTAGGCCTTGGAGACTGTGGTGCTCTGTACACCTTTGTATAACCGCTTATTAACCCTTACTCATAACAAATTCATCAAAACATCGACAAAACATCCGAATTTGAGTGATGGAAAGTCTGTACATTAAAGGATCACACCGCCTTCTATAAAAACAAGCTTTTTTACTGTACTGTTACTGAGAGCCATCTCCATGTCACCTCATGCTGTCTCTCTTCACGTCACGTAGATCTTTTGCTCACTCTACACACCCATAAAGCCCGTAAAGGAAATTTCAGCAGTGATTATGATTACTGAATATGAATTTTAAACAGCACAGGTTTGGACAGAAATCTGGGCTCAATTTGTATGACAAAATCTCATTTGTCAAAACAAGAACAAACAAAGAGACATAATTGCACAATGGCATGTTCCACAAGGGTTTGTCATTTTCAACATGTCTAGATAGACTCTGAATTATTTCAGTACAGCTCATGATAAATGAGTGGAAAAAAAGTAAACTTTATTTAACTTGGGATGAAACCTTGGTTGAGATCACAACAGCCGCCTTACAGACTTCAAAACAGCCAAAAGATAACTGGCATGTTTATCTGAGTGTCTCTATGTATGTTTTTTTTTCCCTCTAGGTTGCAGGTTACTAGTCACTTATGTTGTGGTAGTTGTTACTATGTACAGTAAAAATGGTATGAAATATATTTAGTGGGGAGTTAAATATGTGTGACAAACAGTTAGAGTGATTTATGAAACAGCCATAAGATCATTATGGCATTTCAATCTAAAGAAAAACTCAAAGCCACAAGTGTTGTCATCAATATGTTGACAGCTTGTCAATTGGTTGACCTTTAACCTTTGACACTGCCAGGCCTCCTCCAATTGGATTGCACGTGAAATATGGAATGAATATTTTATGGAGCAACATAGATCTTTCTGTATGAAAATAAATGTATGCATGGAGTACGACCAGTGTGTCAGTCCAAATTAATTTTTGATATCTTAGGCCTTTTTACTTAAGGTTGAATTACTCATTTTATATTCGACTGGCCATTGAATATGAAACCTTGCAGTTTAGAGATTCTGTAGTTGATATCCTTTTTGTTCTGCTCACAGATCAGTTTGGTTTTATTGTGTTCAATGCTCAAGGTTGTGGGGGTGGGCTTTCCCATGAAAGGGAAACCCCATAAAACCCCCCTTAAACCCTCATAAAAGTATGATTCTTTTCCATAAAAATAGTGGGCATTTTGTGGATTAAAGCCGTCTACAATGTAATTGTTAAATAGGTAAGACGCAATACAAAAATGTGAAGGAAAAAAAAAACCCTATCATCTCTATTCACTGAATCTCCTCAGGGGTCATATTCAATGATAAAAAAAAAAGTATTTGAAACACATTGATCATGTATGACAGACTATTGATTAAAAAACATTAATTCTTCTTCTCAGCATGAACCAGAGACTCACTGATGATTACTTACATTTTTGGAATTAAAAACGATCTGTCCCGCCCTTGCATCTGGTATGAGCGCATATTTTTAAACTGATGAAATATTAATCATAGTTATCATAGTACCCAAGTAGTCATTGTAGCATTTCATTTCAGAAACTTAAAAAGAGCTTAGTGAACTGAGCTTGTGCATCTGAAGTATTGTTCGTAGGTAGGATTTGGGTACTTGGAGGATGTGGAAGAATTAGTGTGGGGTTACAAAACAGCAGTGGGGTCCAGATAAAGTATCAGAGTTCAGAATGTGGGATATGAATTACACGACGTACTTTTGAACACAGTTCTCCAAACACTTATAATTGCATCCCGTATAATATTTCTAAGCTATTGGATGTTAGCGGAAAAAAAGGATTGAGTCGTCTAACAGAGCGGGCCATGGTTTTCAGGGGGGTCTGGGTGCACATCATTTTAAAAGTGTTTTTTTGGTTTGCTATTGGGTTGCTCTTGGGGTGGAATGTTCTAGATCATTTGATGAAAATGAAAGTGATTTAAGAGATAATAATTTGCATCGTGGATCATTTAAAAAAACATCAAGGGATTTTAGACATTAGATGTCACTCTGTACGATGACAAAAGTCTCTCAGGAAAAGTTAGCTCATAGCATGAAATAAGTGACACAGGGAGAGTGGCCAATGTAAAATATTTTGGATTCTTGGTTGTCATGCATGGCCGCTCTGCCACCCCACAAAGAATAATGTTAGGTTGGAAAATGTTCTGAAAAAATTGTGGCACCAGAGGCCAATTGCTTTGTCACATAAAAGCAAATATTTCATCTTCAATTGTCCATATCATAAGTACCAGGCAGTGTATAATATAACAGTTTTCTTTCTCTCTGCAAAATTATAAATGTCAAACACATTTTTACATTTCAAATACCTCTATTTTTTTTTAATGCAAATAGTTTTCAATGATAGTCTGGTTTTACCTGGTCTATTTATGTCATTGTTTCATCAGACAAAAGCGAGTATTGCATAGTTATTTTTCTGCAAGTCAGCTTGGCACGATGTAGCAGTTGAAACACTTATCTATTAATCGATTGCACCGAAATCATCAGCTACCTCTGTTCGGGCATTTCCGGTGATGTCTGCATGATGAATGATGAAGCTTAGTGCTTTAGAGCACTGGCTCACCCTGAACATTTTGTGTGTGCTTAGCACGAACACATCTGATACCGCTAATCGTCAATCCCCTGATTAGTTCAATCAGATATGATAATGAAGGGCTGCAGCAAAGATATGCAGGACACGAGGGTCCCGTGTAAAAGACTGGGAACCAGTGCTTTAGAGACCCCACAAATTCTGCTTACATTGTTATAAGGAGAATGAGAGTATGGGATTTTTGGCTCCCTCACGACAGAGGGAACTCTCTCAGGCTCCATAGGTTATGGGGTCATTTTCGCACTGGAAGTGGAATGTTGTTTTCTGTTCAATCAATGCTCAAACCAGTCATAGTCATCCATCCTTAAGGCCATGTTCTAGCCCATACTGTATGCGTCTGTCTGTCCATGGACCAGTGGCGCCATGTCTGCGCTGGCTGTCCAACTCATCAACTGTCCCCTGAAGACAGAGCCTGAGAGACATGTTGCCAACATGTTGAGCCACAAAACAGAACTGAACAAAGAACTGTTCAGTTCTGTTGCTTCGTAGCATTTTTCCATCAAACCATTTGGGTCTGGAATATTCTCGCTCTTCTTGGTACTCTTTCCAGGTGAAACCCCATTGAGAAAGTGAATGAAGAGAAATGAACGTATTGACGGACTGAAAATGATAACTTGAACCTTGGGGCAGGTCGAAACATGTCAAAAAGAGTTATTTCATTATGCCTCTGAGATATAACCTTCTAGAACCTGGGAGCTCAGAGAAGTGTTCTGGTAATTTTTTATGACCAGGGAGTCGTGTAAAATATCTTTTATTTGTGCTTGTGTTTTCAGCTCTAGACTTTTTTTGGTTTGTGAATGAAGATTTTTCCTATTCAGGCAAGGCCTGTGTGGTCATAAACACTAACAGGTAATTGATTATCGATCTGAGAAACTTTAGTCTTATTCTGTCGGTCTCATTGTTCTGAGTCAATTCACAAGCAATTAAGTTTGTTTAAGCAGGTGTCCTTCAGAAAAATTTAATGTTATTGATGCAAGACAGAAGCTTTCTTAATGTATCGGTCAAATATTTTCTGGATTTTTTTTTTTAAGTAAGGGCTCTTCCATTTCTTCCCTATTCTCTGTAGTTGAGCACTTAGGGCCACAGATGAGCAATGATGTCTTTGGAGAGAGCTTTATAGACTATAATGATAGATACAGTTACTTTGTCTGTGCCCCGAAAGTTGACTTTCATTGACTCAGTGGTATTCTTGGTAACATTAAAAACTATCTCAAGAGCTCTCGAGAGCTCTTTTTGCTAATTACAGGAGGGTTGCTGGTCTCTTGCAAGTATAGTATTTTATGTGTCATCACTTCTGCTCAAAAGTTTAAGAGCTCATTTGGGTGGTGCATGCATGCAAAGTACTTGATGATAGGTCTATTTTCTGAAACTTTTAGTGGGCCTCTTCAGTTGAAAAAACATCAGCACATTGACAGAAAAAAAGAAAGAAAGAAAGAAAGAAAGAAAGAAAGAAAGAAAGAAAGACAATGAATTGTCCTTGTTCAGCCAACAAGGTGTTTTTAATAAAGGAAACACAAAATAGTTCACAAATAGGTCCTATCTGCCAGTGTGTTTTGTGAAAGAGAACAGACCAAATTTAAATATATGTCGTAAGTTGTTCAGTGGTTGTGGCTTTGGTTCCCACAGTAAGATAGGTCTGCCTTTCTCCTTTGGGCTCTGATTAACACTCTCTGTGCTGGTAATAGTTGTTTTCTTCACACTGTTTTTTCCCCTTCTTCTGCTTACGTTTTACAAGCTTATTTTCAGTTGCCCTTTTATTGGATCCCACAAATGTTTTTTGGAAACTCTCTTGTTTCTCTTGTAGGACCTTCTAGTTGCCCATTTGGCTTGTTAGATTTCTGATGAAAGTTGGGTGGAGATTTTTAGATGGGAGTGATTTAGCCGCTCCATGTGACAAAATGTTAAGAGTGAGGGAAAATGACTGGTATGAAAGCTTTGTTGCTCATGTATGTAATCAGAAGCAAATAGCTCTGAACTACAGGGGTGGAGACACACATTCTCTAACAGCAGGAAACTGTCTGGCTGTATGCTAACAGTTACCAAATTTCCAGTCATGTCTCAAATGAGAAGTAAGAATCCAGTTGTCCAGGTTCCATGTCTTCCCTATTATACTTCACACCTCTGCTGAAATTGAAATTCCTTAACGTTTCCAAGATTGTGGTCATAAAGAAACTTAAATAAATAAATAAATAAATGGATGAATCACACACAGGGCCAAAACAGGAGACGGTTGTAACTATCATTTCAGTCTGACTGATTGTCTGAGTTGTCTTGACTGAACAGGCAATAAGCCTGTCCTACAACCCCACGGTTCAGGACTAACGGCACGATATCTGCAAATTCAAACCCTTGCTTCGTTCTTCATTGGACATGGTGGATTAAATAATTTCAAATATACTCATTCATCTACAGCCCAGTTCTTCTGTTTCTTGTCTAAACCCTTAAATATGAACACTTAGATACATCTCAGTGTGAAAAAGACCTTGGATTACTCTGAAGTCCGATATTCCTTTTTCTGATGTATTCTCAGTGTAAACAGAAGATGGTCATGCTGATTACAGACAGGGACTCCAGAGGGTGTTGATGGCAATATCACAATATCACATTAACTATTCATGGATTGAACAGCGCAGCTTAAGGCTGTTTAGAGAGGTGACAGACAATACTTATCTTAGATATTCTCAGAGCCACAGAGGAGGAAAGTGCAGAGACAGGACTCATAACCCTCCCTCCTGTCCTAACAGCATCATAACTGAAGGAGAAGAGATTCCAGCAGGCTCAAGGAAGTAACCATTGCACTGTAAGCCAAAGATTGTATTGATTTCATTGAATCTGAACAATCTAATGGGTTCTTAGGTAAACTTCCATCGGTCTCTCTGGTACCTCACTGTCCTTACCTTTACTTCATTCTCCAAGCTCCTCTGTCGACAGTCCCAATCCCAGCATGGCTGAGACAGACACATTGATCTGGAGTAATTAGGCTCCTGGAGAAGAGTAACAGTGCCATATGATACCATGTGGAAACCATACAGTGAAACCGCATCAATCCAAAAACATCAGAACTGATTTAATTCTTTAATTGTCATTATTTTCAGTATAAACATGTGGGTTTTTTTTCTCAGTGAGTTGTAGGTTGTATCTTGGTTTAAAATATTTGCATATAAATGGAAAATTTGTGTGGAATTCAGATGCCACTGCAAGCAAGCTTAGTGCTTCATGGAGGCAGATGATAAAACCATTTAAGTTGGGGTTTTTTTCCCATGTTTTAAATTAAATTAGCTCTTTTAAATACACCAAAAGGTTTACTTTTAATTTTAAGCTGGTTTAGGTCAATATTGGTTTAAGATTAGTTATATATCAGAGGCCATGCACAGACTAATGAAGAGTTGAGTTAGCATATATTTATTGACCAACTTTTCCAAAACACAGTTAAAGAATGTCAAAGTCCACGTGATTTTTTATGTATGATGGAAAAACAAGGAACGTCTTTGTGTGGTCTGGTCTAAAGTCAACATTTATTTAAGCTAAGCGTGTGCATATCTTTATGCATGGCTCTGATGTGATACGCATGCAAAAGTAACCTCTGTCCACGGTAACCACTGATGGCTCAGAGATGGGATTCTTATGCTATGCTGTCATCTAGCTCATTCTTAAAGACATGTCAAAACAGAGTATAAAGCTAAGAATTATCACATGAGGATGGGGTTTCCAGCTGGGTAATCAGATCATGAGTCAGTTTCAATGTTACGTGCATTTTGTTTGTTTTAGTTTTTTTCTTTTTTTCTACAGAAAAAACTATATCCATGTTAAAATAATGCTTTCCCACTTCATTCATAAGTAAATTTGATATAGTTTATGTAGTGCACATGTTCATGACATTTAATGAACGGAAAAATGAACCACAATGTTTTGTTCACTAGGGTCCTGCAGAGCAACCAAAATGCAAGGACTGTAATACAACAAACCAGGACTGAGAATATAAATTTACTTTACATTTAGTCGCTTTCTCCTTGAGGAGTTGCTTTTATCTCCTGTAATAAATTGCAATGGTAACAGATAGCAGTTTCTTTTTCACTAGTATGGCATTACCCCTCAAAATGAACTTTAATTGTGCAATCTTTGATCCAGTGTTATGACAAGCATCTCAGAAGATTGTATTGTCACTAAGATCTGTTTCCTCTGGTTTGATCTATGGGGACCTGGTGGAGGCAGCACATCCTCCTGACATGCAGGAAGGGGTTTTTTAGAAAGATGGGGTGGGAATGAGGGAGTCTTAAGGAAATTACTGTTAAGTGGTTCCTGTGGCTTTGTGGCTTGTGCTGATCAGATCCGTATTGAATGGCATCCTGTTTCAGATGACTTTCAGACAGACTCTTTAATCCCACCTCTTTAGAGTGGAAGCTGGTTTTGCATGCACCAGCTAGCAATGACGGTTTCCACCATTTGATTTACATCACATGTCAGCATACAAAAGCTTTAGTGGTTTGGCATTGGAATGATTATCATGAATATATTCTTTTATTGTAATCATTTGGCAAGAATATTTGTTATTATTAGTCTACAGTCTATTTACATAAATGAGAAGGTATTTATGTGCATACAGAAGCCATGCTACATCTTTCTGTTATATACGTGTGACAAGCCTCCGGTTCAATCAGTTCAGGAAAGGGACTAAAATTTGTTAATTATATATATCAGTCTTTTTTCAAACTCAAGCACAGTGGATAAATTTCAACTCCAAATTGTTCTAATTCTGTCTGTTTTCCAGACACTTGATGCCTCGGACAATTGATGGGCAGATCACAATGGAAAAGACGCCTAGTTACTTTGTGACCAAGGAAGCCCCTTCTCGCCTCTGTGCCCTGAACTGCCAGACCAAGCTCATTGTGGTTGTGCGGGACCCAGTGACCAGGGCTGTGTCTGACTACACCCAGACTCTGTCAAAGAGCCCCGGTCTACCTTCCTTTGAGACCTTGGTCTACAAGAATGCCACTTCGAGAACCATTGACGTGTCCTGGAGCGCCGTGCGCATTGGAATGTATGCTAAGCACCTGGAAAACTGGCTCCAGCATTTCCCGCTGTCCAGCTTCCTGTTTGTGAGTGGAGAGAGGCTGGTCAGTGACCCGGCGGGAGAGATGGGCCGAGTACAGGACTTTCTTGGTCTGAAGCGCATCGTTAGCGACAAGCATTTTTACTTCAATCAGACCAAAGGCTTTCCCTGCCTGAAAAAGCCAGAGGGCAGCAGCCGGCCTCGTTGCCTGGGCAAATCTAAAGGCAGGACTCATCCTCATATCCCTGCAGAGGTGCTACAGAATCTCAGGGAATTCTATAGACCATTCAACCTCAGGTTCTACCACATGAGTGGGCAGGACTTTGGCTGGGACTGAAACCTCAGACCTGAATCAATGTGATGTAAAAGAAGCTACAGGATCAGGTTTAGGAGATAGCACGTTGATCCTCATTAACGTGGAATGTTTGACCAAATGGATAAATCTGCCTGACTATGCATTTTTAGAAGCAGCAATGGTCAACTGATTAGCCTAAGTGCTAACTCAGAACTATGCCTGAGATTAATGGCCGACGGTAGGAATCTTCAGTGTAATGTAAATCTCAGCAAAAACACTCACTTGTAGGTACTTGTATCAGTAAGTACAGACATTAAACAGTTGTGACTTTCTGCTATTCATTTTGATTTCGGGGAAGGATTAAATGCCATTGGATATGTATAGTACATTAAAGATGTGTGTTTTGTAGTCACGATAAGCTAGCATTGCATGACTTTGTGTTGAACCAGTTGCTTTTGAGCTGCTGCTTTGGTGTTCAAAAAATCTGTACTGACTTTTACTGAATAAATGCTTACTTCTCTCTGTACATGGACTTTTTATGCAAGTAAACTGTACAGGATTTTGCAATCTATTAGCTGTATAATTTCCCTTTAATATATTACACTGACACTTGTAACAATACTGTATGGTGAAACCATAATCCCATTCCCCCTTGAATGAACCACTATGATAAATAAATGCAAAGTGGGATTCTGTGTTCAGAGCTAAAAAATGGTGCACTATATGCAAATCTTTTATTATGTTCATATGATTTTGCCTAAGAAAAACTTACGAGAGGCTTATGATCACTTTCAATCTTGAAATAGTCTTTTATTTCAGATGTAAAATTGTTTTTATGTTTTTTTTTTTCACAAAGTGAAACATATTGCTCTGTTTTTTTATTATGAAAGAAAGATGCATACAGTGCATATCGAAATTATATGTGGATCACGGGGCATTTACAATTGTGTGTGAGTCAAATGAGTTTAAATCTTCATTAAAGTTGATCTGTCTCATATGTGTGGATTGTTTTTTTCTTCTTCTTCATTGCATTGTTCTGCATTGTGTTTATGAAACTGCACCAGTTTAATTACTTGGAAAACATGAAAAAAAAAAAAAGAAAAGAAAGAAAGAAAACTTCCACCAGCATTATCTACCTTCCCAGATTAACATGCTGTTAATCAGTTGTAACAATCTTTAAGAATTGAGAATGCATATAAGTTCTGAGCAGACATCATACAGAGGGACAAAGGAGGCCATTTCCAAGCACAGAGGCAGCGAACCTCCAGTAGTCCTGAATGAGGACAGCATATTTCTTCTCTCTCTCTCCCTCCCTCTCTCTCCCTCTCTCTTTCTCTCTCTCTCTCTCTCTCTCTCTCTCTCTCTCTCTCTCTCTCTCTGGACTTCCTGAACCCATATGTGTAGTCTGAGGTTGATGTGCTGAAGCCTTTAATTATGAAACATGTCAGCTAGCTTAAAACATGCCACTTCTTTCACTACAGAGTAGGCACCACATTCTTTCTTTTACTGCTGTCTATATTGGGATGAAACACTGCTGACATTTATGTGGAATCTGTAAAAGCAACTCTGTTGTTTTCAAACAAATATGTTTGGAGATGCTGCACAATAAAATTGACAGATCCAAAAGTCTTCTGAGACAAAGCTCATAAGTTGACTGATATGCTTCCTATTTTCAATGGGATTTTTATAGGATGTGGGCTCTTTGTTGAAAAGCTTTTGGGACTGTATGTGATGTGACGTCAAGTTTTGATTGCTTTGTGTTTTTGATATGTCTCTGATGAATTTAGCAGTGAAGTATTTATCACCTTGCCTGACCTAACATCATATGGAAGACATGACAAGGGTGCTGTAATCCATATATTAGCAAGAGAAGGATGAACCAATCAATACTACAGCACTAAAACGTGAATATTGATAGCCTTGATATGAAATGGGAAAGGTGGGTGGGCCCTAAACCTCAAACCTCCCATACATGTGATATTGACCACAAAAAACATTAATTATTCAAAACACATCCAGCAATTCACCACATTATCTTGCTGTCTCTGTGACTCTGCTCACCCTCTAAGTAGAAGTAATGCTTTGGGGTGGTCAGACTGTGAGAACTGCTGGTGGTTTGCATTTACATACATCTACAATGAATGTGCTTTTGATGTTGTTACCCCTTTGGCTAATGACACACAAATTAGAGTGGGCACCAAGTCCTTTAATCCACATACCACCCAGAGAAAGATGAATAGGTCCATGTTAGGGAAATGGGCTGTGATCATGGATAGATTTGGAATGCGATGGTTGAAGTGAGGGCCTTTTACTAAACTTAAAATTTTCCATGTCTGTGAGGAGCACGCGGATTAAATCACTCTTCTTACTGTCTTAAGAAAGACCACATTGCAAGGGATTTTATTCCTCCACTGGCAAAACCTTCTGAACAAGCCTGAAAGTTACTCACCATAAGTGAAAAAGCGAAAGTTTGAGTTACAACTGATGGTAAATGTGGTATGCATTTGCATGCAAAGACATTTGTGCGCCTATATCAATGAACAGACTAAAGCTCAGTTAACATTCTGAATAGGACTTGTGTATGATAAAATGTTTAATACTTCACATTCTTAGCTCTTCAATGGATGAGCTCTTGGGATCTATCTGTTTACAAGGATTTTTGTTGCATGCCATCAGTTTCTTTTACCACTGTGGGAATGCACTCTTTCGAAAAGTTCCAAAGATGTGCTCAATTACAGTTCGGAGATCACCATTGATGAGGGACAGATACATCTTAATTGGTATCAGAAATGCTTTTAGCTGGGCATGTGGCTGATTAATCAGAAACATGCAGCTGATTCAGAGGAATGACCAAGTCTGAGAGACGTGTTGAAAGAAAGGGGCTTATTTGTACCCACCAGACAAAGGCAGGATTTAGGCTCTACAGTGGTTTTCATTTGAAAGGCTGTAAATGGAAGTCTGTAAGAAAGGACTCCATAGTTTCCACATCAAGCACAGTTTTCCAGCTCAGGAAAGAACTGGATATACCGACTGCGAAAAACATGTCCAAACAACAGTTGCTCCACATCAGGTAATTGAAGCAATTTGCCCAAAACTACCAACAAACAGAAATTAACACAGACCATAACAAAGTAAAATAGACCACATTTGGATTCAAGAATGAAAGCACTTATAAACTGATTTTTTTGATATATATATGAAGTGAATCTTTTGGGGGAGATTTGCAATTTGGCATGGTACTGTCTGCTTGGCTACATCTTTATAGCCAGGAACTCTGTTACATTCCATAGATTCATCTTTTCAGTCCATATAACATCTCTGCCATTTCCATATAAAAGTGCTAATTGGTTCTCGATATATTCCATGATTTTATTAAACCCTAGCCACTATGTTATTAATGCTTTGTGAAGGATTTACTTCGGCACAATGTGATTGCATCCATATGTGATGGAACACCCATTGAAGTCTGAGTTCAATTAGAGGATCCAATAAGAAGACAACATAAAGTTTACAGAGAAGAACTTTTTGAAGAGGTTGATAGGGATTATGTTTGTCGAAACCAAAACACAGAGATAAACAGCATCTGGCTGTTAAAAGCTGAATACATCTGCATTTTAAGATGGCATTACTGGATTGTTAAAAAAATATATATTTTACTGTATGTCACTGTCTTGTGCAAATGATTTTATCCACAGATTTGGCATTTGAGTTTGATTTTTCGCATATTCATGTTTGGAACTGTTGCAGGCATTACATATGTTATGTCTTTCTTTCTTCATGGATTGTATAAGAGAAGAATTTGAGAATTGTGATGAGCCAGATCCAGCATTGGCTGACATGCTGCTGAAATCTTTCCCAATAGTCTTAATACTGAAACTTGACAGCTTTCTACAGGGAGCCAAAATTTTTTGATCAACAACGGCACTCTGACAAAATGTAATATTTTTGAAAGCATTGGATAAATTAGCACCAATGGATTTATGTCATTTGGAAGGTGTATAGCTGAACCAATCCTAATATATTTGACATAAAAATCCCACAATAGTTTCTGATTCTTGCACTTCATCAAAAAGAGAAACCATTAGATTTCACCTTTCAGTGAGGACAGTGTTCTCAACATCCAACTCTTCAACTGCTACAGGGTAGGCAGACAGTACAGAATGACATAAGTGTCAGTATCATTGTGACTGCAGAGTTGATTCTTCAGGTAACCCAGATCCTGAGAAAGTTAGAGCCTTATGACACTCATGTGGTCGTGACAGCATTGCCCTCTCAAGCACTGAACTCTAAATGGACCCTAAAGTTTGCTTTGAACTGAGTGTCTCCCTCTGACAGTGGGTAATATCACCTGTCAGAATTGAACAATGGTATGAAACAGTAGCTTAAGTATAAAATGGCAATACCATCAAGATGTTCACAAGGTATTGAATGACTAGATCACCACTATTTATCTAAGAAAAGTATGAATAAAATGTATCTGTGTGGAGTGGACACTGATATGAATGATTGTAATGGGGAATGTTCTAAGTCTGTTTTGCAGTCCCTGAAGGACCAGACCTAAAGAGCCATGAGGGCGGCATGCCTGGGAGGTGTGGGAAGATGAACACATTGAATCAGGTTACATGGGGCAGCCCAGGGACAGCCAAAGACAGGGATGACTGATCTCGAAAACAGAGAGGCCAAAATGAGATGTGTAATCGAACCTGGAACAGATGTTAGACACCCCTGAAAAAAAAAAGTGCACAGGAGAGGGTGAGACCAATACAGCCAAGATTTACAGCATGAAGGCACCATGCTAGGTAAGACCAGTCTACACAAAAGAGAGATGGGTTTAATTTTTTATAACGTAGTCGACTGGTAGAATCCATCACAAAGATAAACTATTTTTAAGAAGCTGTATTCAAGGTGAACAGCTTAATCTTATACTAACTTCAGTGAAGAGTTAAAAAAAAAAAAAAATATATATATATATATATATATATTAAGTAAAGTATTAAGTAATATATATATTATATATTAAGTAAAATGAGGGAAATTTTCTTGGAAATGTCCTGTGTCTCATTTCCAGACCAGCGTATTTGTTTCCTAATTACTTGTCACCAAGCCTACCGCTGTTGTTGAATTTAACAAAAAGGTCAACATGGAAAATTATTTACTTGGTTTTGGTCACATTTTTGGGTGAAGAATGTTTGTTTAGCAATGACAGGGCCAACAAGGGTAGCCTCAGAATTGGATTTTAACACGTTTACTCATCATTAGCCAACAGGCTGAGCCGACGATGAAATCCATATGTCACTGTAAATACAAGATGACAATGTGTGCCCATGTGATAAATCTCTAAAGATCCCTAGAGTAAAATTGCGGCATCACACGTGGAGTAGAATTGTGACGGTCAATAAAGAAAATCTGAGGATTTCAGAGTAAATGCTGCACTGCCCTCATGTGGGAAAAATTATATAACCACCAATAATTTCATTTATTGTTTGCTCTACCACATGAATATGTCGCATACAAACACATGAAGTACAAATACACCAAACATATCGGCAGCAAGTGAGCAAACTGAATCAGAATTGACCCAGTGAGCACCATGTTTCTGAGACAGGATATACAGTATGCTGCATAATATAACGATGCTTAGATCCCCCAAACAACATCTGTTATTTCTCTGTGTAGTAATGCTTTGTGTTGTCATATTTGGTAATTGATGTGACAATTCAGGAGCATTTAGGCACATAATGACTTCACATGTAATAAACTTGTGAGGACCATACACAAAATGATTAAAGATATATGAAATATTTATTTTAACAAAAATTAAAAATCCATTCAGTTATGAAAGACATAAGAATAGCCTTGCAGAGACCCTCTGGGCCTTTTTTGGTCTTTGCACACGACAGCTGGATTTCACCAGTTACTAACAGCGGCAATATATATTTGTGATGTGCATACAGGTCAGTCAAACTATATGACATTTTTATGTAAATGCAAGAATAGGTCACAATCTGTCAACTTTAAATGTCATTGTGAGAATGTCCTCGATGCCAGCTTGCAACTCATCAAACTCCTGGACGCTGGACACCCCTTTAGGAGTGCCGGTGAGGATGAGGTCCCCTTCCTCCAGAGAGATAATCTCACTGATGTAGCTGATTAGGTATGGAATGGAGAAAATCATTTGAGACGTGTGGCCATTCTGGCGCATCTTGTCGTTTACCTTCAGCCACAAGTTTACGTTCCCGGGATCTGGGATTTTCTCTTTAGAAATGAAATCACTGACGGGGCAAGAGGTGTTGAATGCTTTGGCCAAAGTCCATGGTAGACCTTTGGATTTACAATCGTCTTGTACGTCCCGAGCAGTCATGTCTAAGCACAAAGCGTAGCCGGCCACATGCTCCATGGCAGAAGTTTGGGGGATTGCTGTACCCCCTTTTCCAATGACAATTCCAAGCTCAACTTCATGGTGAAGATTACTAGAGTAATGTGGCACAAGTATTGGAGAGCCTTCTTTCACATAGGCGGACGGGGGCTTCAGGAAAAGCACCGGTTCGGTTGGCACAGCGTTTTTCAGCTCTTTAGCATGGTCGGCGTAATTTCTTCCGACACAGATGATCTTCCTTCCCCATTCCCAAAACCGTGTTATATTTCTGGTGGTCATTCTGATACGCTTCGTTACAAGAACTGAGTTAACACCAGATAAATGACCTTTGAACGGTGCTAATCCCAGTCTGAACCTGTCACAAACTACGGATCACGACAAGTAACAAAATTAGTACATGCTACCCTCATTTTTACAGCTAATATTATCCTCTAAGAACGTAGGTCCCCATTAGTCGAATCTAAAATAAATTATCTCGATTATTTAATCCATATTTTTTACAATCGCTGACTAATAATCGTCAACTGAACACTGAAAGTTGGCAGTTTTGTTTGACTGCCACTCCCCCATAATTGATTGGTTCAGCTGGGGTCAAAGTTAAAAGTGGGTTGTGCTGCTCTTTAAACCAAACTTTCCACTTCCTTCATAAGCTGTCGTTACATTTGGACCCCGTCAGTGTTGTTATGTTTTTCAGATCGTTGGTGGCGAGTGCATGCACACTTGGTGTTCTTGGAGCTGCTTCATATAAATTTGGTATGTCTTTTAACTGACTAAAACATTATTGTTAGTGAAACTGTAGCGTCAAATTCTCAGGAATTCTTCAGTCTTGGACAAGGGCTGCCCTGACACCGTTTGACATTAGCTTATTAAGTCTATGGTTTGCCTGGACACATGCAGATGCAGCTGTCCCAAACCAGAGTTAACTGGTTGCCTCCGTTGTATGACTCAAGGTTACATCATCCATGATAAGGTTTCCAGACTCTAATGCTAAGAATCGCAATACGTCTACACTTAGAAACAGTAGCTTTTTTATATATAAAAAAAAAAAAAATCATGAAACAGCTCGCAGTGACAAAGTGGTTTTACCGTGTAAAAAATCGTTACCATTACCATTCCAGTATGTCATTCACACCATAACAATGCATTTATTAAAGCTTAATTACAAATCTTTACAAATGCTTTCATTTCCTTCTTCACTTTAAGCAGTTGCATGAATGACAGACCTTGAGGCCGTATTGAGACATCGAAAAAATGAAATAACTTTGCCAAAAAACGTCTAGAACTGAAAACCAAATGTGCTTCAGGGCAAACCTCATAGATGACTAATGATAGAGTAATTGTGCAAATTCATCCTTACTTGGCCGATTTAAAAAACATACACTAGTCGGCACTGGTTTCCACTGCATTCTGTTACAACAACAGACACTGATCTGAACGCCTCTGATTTTTTTTGTACTCGAAGTCCCAACGCAAGTCAGAGCGTTACTGCACTCCAGTGTAAGAAAATCGTC
Organism: Chanos chanos; assembly: GCF_902362185.1. NCBI lineage: Eukaryota > Metazoa > Chordata > Actinopteri > Gonorynchiformes > Chanidae > Chanos > Chanos chanos. Next base: position 13,628,446 of record NC_044507.1, read on the forward strand.
TCTTGTGGAACAAACAGACATGAAGATAGAGTTACTACCGGCCCTGACAGATAACTATATGTACCTTCTCATTGATGAAGACACGAAGGAAGCTGCAATTGTGGATCCTGTCGAACCAGTGAAGGTAAACAATTTTTGAGTGGTCCTAAAAAGTTTCATAAGAGGACCAGCCATAGAGATAGTTTATTTATCAGGGGGTTTTATCTGTATAAGGTTGTAGAGGCTGTGAAAAAGCATGGAGTGAAACTCAAGACTGTACTGACTACTCATCATCACTGGTAAGTTGTGACCAACCAAACCTTGTGACTGAATTTAGTCAGCAGTTAGAGGTTAGTATCAGACAAGGACCAAGACTACTCTTCGACCTCAAAATACAGTGTTAGTCCTAGGGCTTTCATCACATAAACTGTGCAAAAAAGCAACACTAAATATTTGCGTAAATTATGAAATAACCGATGAATAAAAAGACAAGTATTTAGAGAAATGAGTCCCTGTAAGAATATTCAAGTGCCTCAGAAATATGTACATGCCACGTGGGATCTGTATTTTTCCTAGATATTTGCACATAATTCAAATAAACTCAAACTCTGTAAATGCTAAATACCAACTCCTGTGGAAAAAATGATATGTATGTATGCTGTAGCTCTATATTTGTATAAACACAGGGTTTACAAATAAGGTCTGTGGATCAGTCTTACTCCTTGTCTGAGCCATAAACCAGCCCATTCTAATGCAAAGTGCAAGGTGTTGATGGGCGTGTCAGTTTTCATTCTTGCGAGAATCAAAAGCACACAGTGTTGTATTAACACCGAGAGTATTTATATTGCTCAACACTGGTCCCAGATTGAGACAATAAAAAACCCTCGGAGTTAATCACACACAGGCAAATTTGGTATATGTTTGGGGCATGTGTCCGCATCACTGAGGGTAATGATTATGTGGAAGGAAAAAGGTCTGTTTGGATTTGGTTAACAGGGATCATGCTGGTGGCAATGAAAAGATGGTGAAGCTGGTGCCAGGGCTAACAGTGTATGGAGGAGATGACAGAGTGGGAGCCCTCACTAAGAAAGTAACACACCACAACACTTTCAAAGTAAGTCTCACTCATAAACCTCTACTCAATCTGTTTGTACTCACAGTTTTAGTGAATTTGCAAGCAGATGGTAGGAAGATTTTTAGGGGATTATCAAATAAAATGAGGAGATTAACGATTTTGATTTTCTTTTTTTCTAAACTGCGATTGTATATTAAATGCCTCTTTGGACCTTATTCATTCTAAGGTGGGTTCACTGGATGTAAAATGCTTATTTACTCCTTGTCACACCACTGGACACATCTGTTACTATGTGACAAAAGAAAACAGCTCCGAACCCCCAGCTGTGTTCACGGGTAAGACTTAGATCTGATGATTGTTAATCTCTGTATTAACATAATTTTCTTTTTCTAAGCCTGCCACCACCCCCCCCCCCCCTCTTCAGAGGATAACTTTATTTTTATTTATTTGTTTTTTTCAATACCTTTAGTGAAGCTGCTCCGTACCCACCCACCCACCTAGCCTAACCCCATTTTATATTAACATCATTTTAAATGATTGGTTGTATAGTTTTATTAGATGTATATGTGTGAGTAACAAATGAACAGCACTCTCTCAGATATAACATTAGAATCAAGGCTCCCTCACTTGTCAGGTACTCTGCTAGAATATGTGTAGTTATGCCTTGCCGTGAAAGAACCTTCATTGAGCTCTCAGGAAGCATTACAAATAAAGTGCCCATTAAGCTGAGAGATTTAAAAGTCTTCTCAGATGCCTTGATTAGTGCAGTATTAAATCCTCCATAGTCTTGTAATTTAGTGTGTGTTTACAAAACATTATTTTTCATGTTAATAGCTATTTAAGAATGTGTAGTGACAAATTCAAAGAGCCATTAATTTGTTTTGCTTTAATTTTGTGTGTAGGGGACACGTTGTTCGTGGCTGGCTGTGGGAAGTTTTTTGAGGGTACCGCTGAAGAGATGTACAAAGCTTTAATTGACATTTTAGGACATCTGCCCCCTGAAACGGTAAAGACTAAACAGTTTATATAAACACAGACTGAATTCAGTCACTCTTTTTACAATAATTCTGTGGAACATTTATGCATGTTCAGTACTAAAGGTTTGTTCGCTGTGGTTTTGCAAGGTTTTCCTCTAGTTTCTTCAAATTATATAGAATTAGCGTTTCACAGTAAACAGAATCAATCTATGTATAGAGAGGAGTTTGACTTGTAGAGCAGATTTTCACAATGAACTGTTCATGTTTCAGCGTGTCTTCTGCGGCCATGAGTACACCATCAGTAATCTGAAATTTGCACGACATGTTGAACCAGGCAATGAAGTCATTCGTAAAAAGTTAGCCTGGGCTAAGGTATATTTCCTTTTGCATTGACTTTTCAAGAGTTACAGAGTTTTAAATGAGTTGAGTAACCAGCCAGTGTTGTCTATTAGGAGAAATATTCAAATGGGGAGCCCACGATTCCTTCGACTATTGCTGATGAGTTCACCTTTAATCCCTTCATGAGAGTGAGGTGAGGAGTATAACCGACCTTCACACACACAGATGTACTGCCAGCTGTCCTTTCACAGCATAAAAAGTGATGTGAAATTTCACTGATGATAAATGACATTGATTGTCTCAAATTTCAAAGTTTTTTGAGATCACACGTGTGTTTGCGAATCTTTGTTTGCCAGAAAGCTTAAGCAAATTTCTTGTTTGTCCTTGGCTTTTGCTTTTTCTACAGGGAGAAGTCTGTACAATCACATGCAGGTATGAGCGATCCCATCGATACAATGAGAAGCATCCGTAAAGAAAAAGACGGCTTTAGGGTCCCCAAGGACTAAAGAACCGAACCCGAAAGAACAAAAAAAAAAGGAATAAGTTCCACTCTACGATGCAGAGACGCTTACATCATGCTGTTACTAACAGTCGTAATGACCACTTCATACTAGACACTACTACATAAGCCTAATGTTATAACATATTTTAGTAAGTGGTACAAGCCAAATAAGAATGTGTAATAACGTTCCATCCAAATAAGGCTCTGTGGTGTTTTAGATGTATTTTCAGAATGTATAGGTAAAACTCTATAGAGCTTGTATATTATATTCATAGAGATATATTACAAATGTCACTGTCAAAGTCACAGGTTGTGCATGTGGCTGCAGATCTTGCATTTCTGTCAACTTTTTGGTCTATTTATGGTGTAAACTTTATTTGTCTGGATTTAAAGTAATGAATAGAAAACTGAATGAGTAGCACAAATCAGAAAGCTTGCCACACAGCATGGTAGACTGCAAATACTATGTCATAACTTAATATAAAGCAGGGAAATTCTTACTGAAGAGAATATATGTGTTTTACATAATGTGCAATGTCTTTGTAAATTTGAAAGTAATTATTTTTAATTCTTAAATGTAACAGTCTTTGTTACTATGTCGTGCCCTAAATAAGAATTACATATAATACATGTACAGTTGGTTTGTCATTGTGTTGTGTTGTTTTAATATGATTTCCCACAAAATCAATGATCTTTAACTATGGTTGGTAATGTTCTGTTAATTGATATTAAGTTTCATCGTTTTATCAGTTTATTTCAAGCACAAGAGAGAGAGAAGGTTTGCATAATTGTAAATGCATTGTTTTGAGTATTGTCAAGCCAATCTTGCACTTTCTATTATTAAAAGTCAACGACTGTCTTTTGCCCAGTTTTGATTTGTTTTTCATCTTTATATTCTTAATTTCCATGTATGCCTTAAAATGTACCTGAAATACCGTAAATAGGAAAAAAACATATGAAAAGAAAAGCAATTACCATATAACAGGATATCCCAGAGCAACATCTGTTTCTGGATTATAGATCTGCTAAGGCTGAGGAGTTGATTGTGCTGCAACGATTAACTAAGCCTTAGTCGCCTATCGCCTTTTCTGTGATAAACTTGTCGGACTGGAAGTGTACCAACAAAACTATTCCCCTCGGAACGAATTTATAGTTATCTTTTGTTAAAGGTAAATTATTAGGCTTTAGTACATATACATGCAAACAGTATTTACAATGCGTTGATTAGCTCTTATTTGGTCATTGATTTTCACGTCTTGAACGCATGTATTCATTTTGCTTGTTGGCATGTCTGTTGTGCACGACTGAGAGTGGAACTGGTGCTAAGTTAACTTCACTAAAGCTTAATGCAATGGGGAAATGTTGATGTTGTTATCTAACTATACTATTTCCTTGCGTGGTTTAACAGACGACAGGAATGATAGTTCATTGTTTTTATAGAGATGAACAACCTGATAGATAGAAAAGCTCGCGGACTAAATTTGATTTCAACTGCTTGTACGTTGCTAGTGCCTCTATGCCGTTTACTGGAGAACCATGAAAGTAAAGGTGATATCAGTCTTGGAGGATAACTACATGTATTTGGTGATTGAGGAACAAACTAAAGAAGCTATCGCCATTGACCCTGCAGTACCGCATCGGGTGAGATTAAATGATATCTGATTTTGATTTTGATTTTTTGTTTTTGGTAATAATCTCAGTGACTTCATGACTGTGTTAGAGCTTTTTAGCCAGTCATAAATATGTTTGACAGCTCCTGGAGATTCTTAAACGGGAGGGACTGAAACTCACAGCAATCCTTACTACTCATCATCACTGGTATTTATAATTTTCATTATCTCCTGACTGCTCGATTCTTAAAGATGTTAAACAGCTTTAAAACCAGAAACTCTACAGATGTGCTGTCTTCTGCAGGGATCATGCCCGAGGCAATGAGGCTTTGGTAAAAGAGATCCCTGAACTACGGGTGTATGGGGGAGATGACCGCATTGGTGGTCTCACCGACAAAGTCGTCGGCGACCAAGAACTCAAGGTAAGCGGTGTCCTTCGAGGACGTCAGCCTGTAGTCAGCAGTCTTGTTGATATTAGTGTGTATCTAGCAAGTTTATGTGCCTGCTTTAGTTCAGTGTGTTGAGCTGTGTGCTTTATCAGATTGAATGCACTTAGATGTAAACTACTGTGATCTCATTTTTTCCTCCAGTTTAACTCTATTAATGTGAGGTGCCTGTTCACTCCTTGCCATACCTCAGGACACATGTGCTATTTTGTATGGGAGGATGGCTGCACAGATCCCCCTGCCGTTTTTACAGGTGAGTTTGTCAAAGATGGTCTAGTGGTTCTATTAGTTTCAGTGAAGAACTAATGCCGTATACCTGACTTAAACACCATGGTCTGCACTGGTTGTCAGGGGATACACTGTTCATTGGTGGCTGTGGCAGATTCTTTGAGGGGACTGCTGAACAGATGTACCATAATCTGACCAAAGTGCTGGGCACCCTACCTCAGGACACGGTCAGTCATGGTTGCCAAATGTAAGAGAGGATAAGAGGCTGAGAGAGATCATATTACACAAGTGCGTCACTCTGACCAACACCTGCCACTAATACAGTAGCGCTCTTAATGGAGACTGGTATCAGGTCTTGTGCTGATATTGTGTTTTTCTTCACAAATCTAAAGGACTTCCAGTTGATGGCTTTTGAACTGCTTAAACTGATAATATACTATAATATATCTAAAGCTTGGTTTGGTTCCCACAGAAGATCTTCTGTGGGCATGAATACACAGTCAAAAACCTCAAGTTTGCTTTGCTGGTGGAACCAGAGAACGAGAAGGTGAAAGAGATGCTGACCTGGGCGAAGGTACTGTATTCCATTTAAGTCAATAAGCTATATAGAAAAAACACATATTATTGGGCCTGCCTTTCCATAATCTTCTTTCTTTCTTTCTTTCTCTCTTTCTTACCTAAGGCAAGAGATGATGATGATAAGCCAACAGTACCATCAACGTTGCATGAGGAATTTGAATATAATCCATTCCTCCGTCTCTCGTAAGTATCACACACGACAGCATGGAGAAGTTAGGGACGGGAATGGGGAAGTACACAACAGGGTGACATTTTGACATCTTGGTTACATTTTGGGTTGTGGAGTTATTTGCTGAAGAAAGAAAATGAGATAAGGATCAAGACAAGCCATGCAATAGTGAAAACAGCAGTTGGAAAATCATTGAGAAAAGAGGAAGTGTAGGCTTCCACCATGAAGGGCAGAAGTAACAGAAAACTGATGAAAATGAAGTTGGTGAAAGTAAACTTGAATTAAAAAATAGAGTTGATTAAGATCCCTGTGAATTGAATATTTGAGTGAGAATTTAAGTGATAATTTATCACTGATACATCGTCATTTGATTTGATAAATACAAAGATCAGTTGTTTAAAAAAGTGTTGATTTGATAAAGAGCCTTGTTTCATAACTCATCACCATTTTCCATTATTCATCCTGTGTCATTCATACCACAAAGCTACCATTGTTGCTCATGGTTGTCTCATTTTGTATGTTCTGTGGTAAGTAATGTTGTGTACTTGACTTTGTGCCTTGTACATAAACTGCGAGCACTGTGTGCAGTGTGTTTTGTCCCACGGCACTGGTGACAACAAAGAAAATTCCGGTACATGCCTCTGCAATTTGCAATCACACAGTGTGCTGGCAAATAAAGTGCCTTCTGATATATGATTTACTATAGTGTTTTAGGGACTTTCAGGGTCAGCATTTCAGTATAGAAAGGTTAATGAAGAAAGGGTGGACAGAATAACCAAGCGGTTTTCTCATTTATCTCTTCCATAGCGAGGAGAGTGTGCAGAAGTTCACCGGGAAAACCGATCCCATTGAGGTGCTGAGGGTTCTGCGTAAAGAGAAGGACAATTTCAAGAAACCCAAAGAGAGAGTTCTTCCTCATGCCATGTTAGCTCTAGAGTGGGGTCTTCTCAGACCATGATGTCTCTTTACCACTGAAGCTCTAAACGTCATATGCAAACACCAGTTTACGGTGTTCAAACGCAGGGAGAAAAACTGGGGCTTTTCATTGTGATGACCAGCAAGACAGTAAAACAGTAAAAATGAGCTGCTTGACCTACAACCTGTTTTTTTTTTTTTAAGTGAATAGGGAAATGATCTAAATGCTTGAGGTTCTGACTAAAACTGCGTAAGGTAGAATGAGTATGGCAGCAGCATTCTAGCTTACAGGAAAAGACCCAACTACTACACTTATTTTAGTGATTAAAGTCAGTATTGACTGCCTACGTTGCACATAAACTAGAGTAAATACTGTGCACATTTGAGATTTTTTTTCTTTAACCTTTTTTTGCACAATGTATATACTTAGAATAATTAATTTTACAAGATTATGTACACATATTAAGTTAATCAAGCTTTTAAAAATGAATCACTTCATTGGTGTAAGACCTGGCACACATCTGCACAGATTCACTGATCCTCAGTTTATTTTTTCAGAAAAGAAAGGTAGCACTTAATATTACAAGAATGTGAACAAGGAGAACACTACATCATATACATTATTTACAAATGTACTGAAGGTAACGTGAGAAAGAAAATACTGATTACGTTCATAAAACCTGTTATGGAACTGAATAATATCTTCGTTTTAAATGCTCTTCTTTTCTGTATCCTCTATGCATGCTGTGAATGGTTATGATTCTATAGAGAACTACACTGATTGCTAATACGTTTGCTTGAAAGCGACTGCACCAGTCTGGGCTGCACATTTGATGTATGTCAGCACAGACAAATAAATAAGAAGAGTGTTTATTATGAACCATAGTTACTGGAGAAATTAACGTCTTGTCATTTTTCCCTTTAAAACACCATCTCAATAATAAAGCATCTATCAGAAAACGTAGCCACTGTTTTGACCACTGTTTTCCATTTTCAATGTTTATGAGTCACCCTTCATTGATCAGTGAAAGAAAAACTTAACATCAAGTCATTAGGTAAAATATTTTTATTTATTTCCTTTACAATTTTCTCAATAAATATGATAGGAATGATTACATACACATTTGTATACATAAATGTATTTACTTGTATGTGTTATCACAAGGTGAATATGTGGTACAGAATACAGAATTCACTTTTTCTCCAGGTATATACCACAGAGTAACACACAACTGGTTCCACTAAATAAATACAGGGTGCTGAAAATTAACAATCTATTTGCACGAAATTATTATGTAATACACATATTCTTAGCTTCACCTAATAAATTATGCCTGTGATTCTTAATCGAAGAAGTTTAAACCTGCATTAATCATGGCTCTGGAGATATGGATCATCTCTGTCAAAAAAAAAAGAATCAGTGGTTCTGCAAATAACTCCTTTATTTGCAGAATATGTTTCTTATTCTTATTTTTCTTCTTCGCGAGTTTCTTTATGGTAACAGGAATAAAAATGCATGTTAAATCCAAATCCCAAACAGGGATATCTTCAAATAAAAGTAATTATAGGTTGTAAATGAGAACCCTAAACCCAAAATAGATTGCATAAGGCCATTGACATAAGGAAGTTCTCTGTGGTACTTGGCACTATATCTTATTGAAGCAGCACAGCTCCAGTGCTAAGTTGAGTATGACGTGCAGTATGTCAGGTGTCATATACATGTTGTGCGCTTATAATAATTCAAGTACAGAAGCCTGGATATGAAACTGTGGATGCCCCAACACTTCTCTCTCTCTCACATGATACACATTCAAGTCTGACTGCTAGTGCATTTGATAAGGACAGGAGCCTGCCCGGCTACTCTCTCTTCACCACTTAATGGTGAGTCCGTTGGTCATCTTCTCCACGGCGTGGTATTGCGTGTGCAGGAGCTCTCGAGCACGCTCCTCTCCCACACTCTCTAACCAGGTGTGGTACAGCTCAGCCACCCGTGTGTCGTCCTCAGGTACCGACAAACGCTCCTCCCTGTAAAGCTCCTCCACCTGCTGCAGTAATTCTTTATTGGACTGATCAGGCAATGGCTTCAGCTGCCCTCCACCATTAAGACATCCTGTGAAGGAAAAAAAAACAATGTAAGGATGTGCTGCTCTACCTCGCAGGATGAAAACCCCTCAGGAAAATTCTGCTCTAATCCTAATCTAATCCAGCAAACTACTGGTTATATTTTTATTTGGGGCTATTCATTAGAAGCATGACCTATACCTGTTCTTCACAACAAACCTCGACCTCTGTTGACAGATAACAAGGTTGCAACCTAACAGGCTGGAATGAAATGAAAATTTTTAAATCATGCTTGTTTACCTGATGGGCATGCCATCACTTCAACAAAGTGGTAGGGAGATTTGCCCCTCTTCAGCTTCTGCACCAGGTTCTGGATGTTACGGAAGCCATACGTGGCAGCAAAACGGAGCAGAACAGTACCGTCCTTCTCTAAGGTAACCTCCTGGAAGTCCTTATTCCTGGTGAGAAATATTTCAGTCAGATTCAAGATTTACACAACATGATTCACCATAATACTTGAGAATGCTTTGACAGAAAATTCTTTAAACTGTAACTGACTGTAATTTAATCGACTTCATTGAATCAGTCATTTTATCCAACCAGACATACTTGAGTGTTTTGTAGGTGATTTCCTCCACCTCAACTCCAAAGAGCTGTTTGGCTGCGTGTTTGTAGACATGGTGCAGATAGCCTCCAGAGCCACTTCCTGCATGACCTAGCAATTCATCTCCACACACACTGCTGAACCTGGTGTGTCAAACACACACAAACAAAATCACCTTATATCATACTAAATCTCATTTCGACAGAACAGGATCCACCACAAAACATTCCATCAATCAAAAAGTTCTGGATGTTGCAAACTCACATTTTGTCTAAAGGTGCTGGATCTACGTCCCTCAGAGACACACCTTCCTCCTCCAACATCTTAAGAACTTCTCCTGTGAATAAGATATACATGATATTGAAAATCTATACACGTTATAAAATACACTCTGTCCAACAGCATTGATATGTTATGGCTGTCATCAGCAGATTGTCTGGTCTTCTTTACCTGAGGTGATAACACAATCAACCTCCCTAGTTTCAGCCTCCGTGAGATAAAAATCCGACCTTGAAGCCTCTAGCTTCTTATCATAGCATGGCATCACAGTCACGTGATAGATCCTCTGAGGCGGCAGACCCTGCACACATCAACCAATGATTAGCTCAACTGTCAGTTACTGCTTGTCCAACACATGGGTACAGTTTGACCAGTTACTGGGGATTTGTAAACTTCCAGATGTACTATATTGAGCTGAACCTCGAGTTACCTCCTGACTGGCAAAGTAGCCCTTCACTAAGGAGCCCATCATCTGCTGTGGTGAGCGGGTGGTACTAATGTAGGGAAGGATGAAGTCACCGTGTGTCTTTTCAGCATAGCAGATCCAACCTGTTCTCACGACACAAAAATGACATTTCAGTCAGGGCTGCGTATGTGATGTCGGACGTTATTTCTGAGACTGTGGGCTGACACGAAAGCACATAACAATACAAAAGGATACTTGTATTTGTCTAGAACAGCTTTTTATAATCTTGGTCATAGGATGAATTAGTCTAAGAATTCTATATGCATCTATATGTTTAAGCTGATAAAAGACTGATCAGACATTGAAGAAACACAGATTCAGAATACGAAACTGGCTCAGTGAGATGGTTTGGGAAACCAGCGATTAAGGAGGAAATTACCTGGGCAGGCAGATGCCAGCATTGGCAAAGCCTTTTTGTCTTCTTCTTTCCGACTGAATCGTTCTATAAATTCCCTCTGGCTTTCCAGCAGGCTGAAGGTTCGACTGAAGCTGGTGTCAAACACATGATGAACACCTGAGACCAAGAAACCGAGTTCAGTCCAAAAGGTCACACGGGAATGGAAGCATCTCATCATTACCATCAAAAGTCCAGGTTAAAACAAATTTATAGTATAGTGCTATAATGTATTTTTTAAAATCTTCACTGCTGAAGTAAACCAATACATTTTGTTAATTTACAATAAACACGACAATTAAAATATTTTTCAACATCATTTTTTCCCACTGTTTTTGGAAATTCCATTCCTTCCCCACAAAAGCAGTTACCAAGGTTTTTGAAGAAGGATGTGAGTCTCCTGCCAGTCTCACTAGAACTCAGACCAAAGCGTGCAGCCAGAGAGGCTCTGGACTGTGGGGACACAGACACCACTACCACCTTCTGCTCAGCGCTGCTGCTCTGCTGTACAACGCACACACAAAACAGTGGGATCAAACAGCCAGCTGGGATGATCAGTCGGCACTCAAGACTAAAACAGCTAATGTCCAAGCAAATCACCATCACCAAGAACAACAGCAACAATCAGACTGGTTAACTGCTTCATTATGTTTCCTCTAAAGGGTTATTAGTTATTTAATACAAGTAGAGTAATATTTAAGCGTACTGACAGAATTTGCCCCAATACGTTCATGTTTCTTATACACAGATATATAAGCAGATGTATATGTAAAATCCATTTAGGAAGGGTTTCACTAAGTCCTTAAACCCCAGAATTAAAACAGCCTGAAGAGTGCTGATACTCCTGATACCCATTACCAATATAGGTGCACATTTCAGTGAAAGCACCTTGTTGTGATGAAGCACTCTGTAGAGCTCCTCATGGCTTTGCTGTGTGATAAGGACGCTTTCAGCAGAGGTGATGCAGCCACTGCAGGCCAGGCAGTCATTCAGAGTTATCTTTGCCTTCTCCAGCTTCTGCATGCGTCCATCCTGCAAAAGAAGATGTTTCCTTCTTTAAACATCAAATGTAAAACCATCTCTTTGAATCTTTGAGCAGAGATAGTAAAAAAAAGTGCAAACACTGAATGACAGAGAAAACTGAATGACTTGAATAATCAATATCACGTGGACAATGAATCGTTTGAGTGATAAATATCATGTGTCAGGAAGACAATTCAGAAGTCTCCCAACATTTGCAGCTTAGCAGGGAACACACTGCTGTTTAATGATATTTGCACAGTCAACACACTCTTTAGACTTACATGTTATTCAGGTTATGCAACAACAAAATTCAGCGTTGGCTTTGTGTTTTCCTGTAATGGATGAACATAGGGTATCCCAAACTACAGTGAGGGTCAGGGCTGTTTTACAACCTCTGAAATTTTGCTCACTGGAGAACTGCACCAAGCTTGAAAGCTATATAACGTTTTAAAAGCAGTTACTAAGATAAGGAGCGGCCTAATTAGCTGTACAGAAAAAAGTACCAAATCTTCACCCACCTGATTAACCTGAAAGTAACTTCCGTCATCTTCTATTTGTATTTTGGCCACGGACCTCCCCTGTTTCTTCTCCACTTTCACTGGTTTCACACATTCCTTAAAAGACGGACCACAACTGTTACACTGACTATTAATTAATTAATAGTCACTATAATACATTAAGTCCTTCATACACAATCCGATTCACAAGTATTTTAAGAGCATTTCAAAGACAAACGGGCTCAAGCTCTCTTACTCTGTGTCCGTCCTAACAATTTCAGCAACACTGCGTATTGAGTATGTTTGCTAACTACCCAAGTTGGCTCGCAGGCTTATATGTTAGTTGTAAACTTAGTCCGACAGTCAACATTGTATTTCGCAAACAGCGTGAGCTAAATCTTTATATATATTTCATTCCTTCAGCTTCTTTCTTCAATTGTGTCATCTCTTTTTACCTGAGACGGAGTTATAAAATCATCCAGGTCAGTCAACTGCAACACCCCGCTGAAATGCGAAGCCATGTTTTTGACAGTAATGCCGTAAAGTGTAAAAAAATGTCCGACCGCTGTCGTAAAGCAGTAGTTGTTACTTCAGCGCTTAGATCTCAACACATCACGAACTACACCCTCTCCTGTTTCTTGACAAAACACATTATTGTGAAGACGTTATCCATAACCAAAATTTTCTTCCTCATTTTATCTCTCTTGGTTTTTCTATTTTGTGCCGGTTCGCCACATAAGCATGCTGTCCAGAAAATACCACATAAAAAGGCAAGTGTACATTCGGACTTTTACGCGAAATACGAGGAAATTATTGTTATTCTGATGTATTTTAAACAATACAAATGTATTTAGCAGAGCATTTGAAATAGGCGGGATTCAAATCGCAGCTTTTGTAGATGCACTCACTCTATTCCCGTACTTGTAGTCTTATACATGCGCATCCTCTACAGACAGGTACATTAACAATAGTACGAACATGACGACAGTCATACCTATACCTATACACTGAATTAAGAACCTGTTTAGTGACAAACACTGGAACTTGCTTCCTGTTTAATTCTTCTTATAGAATATACAACCAGCCTCATGCATGACAGGCTTCTTCGGGTTTTCTGTGTACCAATTCCGGAGTTGACATGTCAGATACTTCAACGGGGTGAAAGGGGAGTTACTGGATAGTCTCCTGTATCTGATATACGGAAGCAATTTGCCTCCTCCGCATAATTTAATGATCTCACATTTGAGGAGCTACGCATAAGAGATCAAACACCAACCATTTCTGTAAGTACCTGCAGCTTCTTGCACATTTATGTTTCAGCCGTTCTGTCCTGCGTGGTTCTTTGCAGTGAGCGAACGGACTCTGAGCAACCTATAGAAACATCTTTTTAGATATAAATATAGATTATAAACAACATTTTGCACAGAGTACTTAGGCTGCACATTGTTCTGACAAAGTGAGAGTATTAAAATTTGTTCACAGATATGAGCAAGCTTGCTACATTAGGTCTATTTTAATAGCATACGAAGTAAAAGTCTTGGTACTTCTCACGCTTTCGGTTACACACTTTGCTAGTAAAGTCCTTTAAAAGAGTAATCTGCGATCCGTTTGTGAAGATAGCAGGTGCAAGGACCTAGAGAATAAGCTCAGTAATTCGTTGTACCACTCCATTCTGCCAGGGAAATTTCTATGTGTTTTGTTAAACAGCTGATTGAGCTGTTTTATACAAGGAATATTAGGGCCACATGGGGGGGGGGGGGGGGGGGGGGGGGTGGCGGGGATTCTGAGATTTCGAGAATAAAGGCGTTATTTAACGAGAATAAAGCCTTAATTTTACGGGCGAAAACCCCCCACAATTTTTAGGAAAATATATTACCAGCAACGAACAAAACGGGCGAGAGGACGGTCAATGACAGCCTGAGCCTGCCTCTGAAAACTGCTGTTTGTTGCAGGCGTCGTTCCGTGCCACACACATCATTATCACACACACACAGGGTGCTGATGTGCAAAAAGATTAAGTATTTCATTACTGTGAAACCTGTACGAAAGTATAATTTAACAAGATGCCTTAATTTCCTCTTTTTAACGCAGGCGGCAGGCTGATATTTCCCCATTTTAATCTCATCAAATAACGACTTTATTGTCGTTAAATAGCGACTCTATTCTCGAAATCTCATTATTTTCCCCCCTTAGTGTGGCCGTAATACTCCGTCGTAGTTTCTCTTGTCATAGTACTCTATTTTTTTTTCTAGTGCACTAATTATGGCCAGTGCAAGGGCTTTGAGATTGATAGTTTTCGGCTTGGTGGTTGTGGCTACAGTGAAACTGCTCTACTCCCCCAGGTGAGATCATTGCCTTTATGCTAAGTAAATATGAGTAAGTTAAAAGCATATATAGATAGATAGATAGATAGATAGATAGATTTATGGACAGATAGATATCAGGTGTCTGATGTGTAGTAAACTTGATCTTTTGAGAAGAAGTGCCTCAAAGAAACATTTAACCTCTTATTACAAATGAAAAGGACTAGTGACACTCTTGATATCCTTGTTTGCCATGCCAGTTTTTCTGATCTTTGGCTTACTTTTCAAGGAGAGAATCCGGACAAAGAAGACATTCAGCTGACATGGAGATGAGGGACTTCTGGGCTAAGAGTGATGGTCATTATAAGCTTGTTGACAAAGACAAAGTTGTGCCATCTCCAGGTGTAAAAAACTCTCATCCTCAAGAATCTCTTCCTTTAGAACCTCTTCATGAAATAGTAAAAGAAAACAAGCAGGTCATACAAGTATCAGTAGATACAAGCCAAACCCCACTCTATATTGTACACTTGGATCTGAAAGGCGCGGCACCCAAAGTCAAATATCTGAAACAGGTATGACAGCTCTTCAGTGCTCCAATGAAACAATGGTTTCGAAGTTAAGCCAATCACCTTTTTAAAAAGAAAAATGTTTATTGAGTTTTTACATGGTATTACAATTAAAACAGAAATCTTCAAATACAAAGTGAATTTTGTACCAATCACATTTTGAATGTAATTGGTAATTGCTGTGAATGGTCTCTTGCAGATTTTCCCTTTACTATCATCTCTTGGAGCAAAAGGAATTTTACTGGAGTATGAGGATATGTTTCCTTATGAAGGGGAGTTAGAGATTCTCAGATCACCTTATGCATACAGGTGTGTGTACAAAGCTCTAACAGTGCAAATACATTCTCACACTGCCCATGTTGTACTCTCAAACCATATACAACACAATAGATTTTAACTTAGAAATTATTCATCCTTCTTTTTTTGCAACAGTGTGGAAGACATCGAGGAAATTAAGTCCCAGGCAAAACTCAACAACCTTGAGTTGATTCCATTAATACAGGTGTTTGGACACTTGGAGGTAATAATAGAGCATAATATTTGAAAGAGCACTTGAAGGAAATTACAAACTAATACTAAGGGGACAGACCATGCTTTTATAAAAATTCAATCGCTGAAAAGCACAACGGACATGTATTTCTTTGTCAAATATATATTGACTGTACTGACAACACCAGACTCTCAGTCAGAGAATTGCCTGAGAGGTTGCTCTTGTTGTGGGTTGTGCAAGATAAAGGTTGGACTGAGAAAACTGAAAATATTTTGACCATACCTGAAATGATTTCTTTTTGCTTTGTGTTGTATTTTGTTGTTGCATTATCAATTTTGGAAAAAAAAAAAAAATATTTGAAGCTATGGCATTTTTCTTAGCGTTTTGCACACCCTGCAGAAGAATGCTTGTCAAATTACTTTCCAAATAATACCTTTAGATATCCCACAAAAAATCCGGAGCGGGCTGGCCTCCGTATCCAGAGCCTGCGTGGTTTTCATAGGCAGAGACCCATAATATATTCCCTTTACTTCTTTGCATTCTTGAGCACAGGGACCGAGTAGAATAGGCAACGCTAATACCTTACAGATCACAAAATGCTTCGGTTGACTTTTCACTTTCCACGCACCCAGGTTTGGTTATTCCCTGAAATGGATCATTTTGGGAGTATTTAGATGGAACTAGTCTCTCATACACTTACCAAACATTCTATTTTCTTAACAAACATTCTATTTTCTCTTCCTATGTAGTTTGTCCTGAAGCATGAGAAGTTCTTCCACATAAGAGAGGTGGCAAGCTTTCCCAACAGTCTAAATCCTCTGGTGCCTGGCAGCATGGAGCTAGTGAGAAACATGTTAAGGCAGGTCCTGAAGAGACACCCAGAGGCCCGGTGGTTCCACATCGGAGCTGATGAGGTAGTCGAATGAGATCATGGAGTTCTTGTTGTAGTTTGACCTCCCAAATTTAAATCACGAGAATGGAGAGCAGAAGTCTTTTATATTATTTGGAATGAGCATGATTCATTGAATGCTTTACACGCTCTGATAAATTTGATCATTTCTCTGGTAGTTGAAAGATTTTATCAATGTAAGGATGAAATCTGTAAAACAAACTTGTCCTCTTTTACTTAATCAGGTCCATGGCCTTGGGGAAAGCCAAGATTCTAAAAACTGGTTGCATAGTAATAAGGGAGATATTGCAAAGCTGTTCTTCAGTCATGTCACCTCAGTGGCACGCTTCATGGCTGAAACAAGACCTGGAATAAAAATTCTACTCTGGGAGGACATGCTCAGGAAAATGAGCCCTGACGCTATCAGAGGTATATCCAGGGGGTTTAGTACAGCTGCATCTGACAGAGTTTAAAATTCTCTCCTACACTGGCTGCATTTGGCTGGGTTTTCAGCTAATATGTCATAGCTGGTTATAATGACAGGCCTTCGATGTCATACTGCAGTACAGTAGTGTTACAGCACTGTCTTCGTTTTGCTCCTTGTTGCTGTACAGTTTTTGGACTGGTCATGTTGTATAACAGATTATTTTTTTTACCACTGCTCTTTTTACAGAGTCACAATTGCCAAATTACGCATTTCCCATGATATGGAACCATTTGCCAAATATGAACATAGACTTTATTGGTAAGGCTGTGTTTTGCTGCCATGAGATTTCTAGCTTTAAGGTGAAACAAAAATTGTATTCATACTTTTGAAGTATAATTGTAGATTATTATATAATATCCAGTAGTCTAATACATCTCCACATACCTGACTTCCATTTCACTTAAATGCCATCTGATGAAAGACTTTCTTATCTTTAGGTCAGTTAATTTCTAAATATGAAAAAGCAGGCTTTAAGGGTGTTTGGTTTGCCAGTGCTTTTAAAGGAGCCTCAAAGATTGACCAAATATGGACACCATTGGACCATCACTTACAAAACCACTTATCATGGCTTAAAATCATGGCCCTGATGCCCAAATACCCCTCCATATCCTTTCAGGGCATTGCTCTGACTGGTTGGCAAAGGTAAATTGTCACAGTGCATATTTTCATACCTCGTGTGTCCTGTCCCATCTCCATATTCTCCTTTATCGGGTAGAGTAATGTGTCACGCACATTCTGTCATTTAATTGCTTTGGGACTGTGGTAAAACTATGATGTTAAATTTGCCTGTGCTCTGGTTACAAAGTTTTGTTCTAATTTAATCCTTTTTATTTTAGATATGAGCACCATACAGTGCTTTGTGAACTGTTTCCAGTTGCAATTCCCTCTCTTGCGATATGCCTGCAGACCCTGAAATATGGTGAGTTATGGAAAACATGCCTTACATTAAGAATCATATCAAGGCAGTGTGTGTGTGAGAGAGAGAGAAATCTGTCTTGTTTTGTCTGTAAAATGACATGGGTTTATTTACACATTATAGCTCGAACACAATGATTAGAACTAATATAATGTGTATGTATCTCTGGGGCAGGTTCATTTAACACTGAGGCACGGAACCAGGTCCACCAGATCTTGGGCTGCAACATTGTGATGGAGAAAAACATTTGGTATGTGGTATATCGTAGAATATAGATCCATCTCATGTACATGTCTAAATAAAAGAAAGATTATCTGGCTATGCTACTCTGTGATGTGTCCTGTCCATGTATTCTGCAGTGAGGGAAATGGGGCATTTGCTGGGTCGGAGCTTTATCACATGGTATACAAGATTTACAAAAACCTCCACGACTCCACTGCGAAAATGCTACAACACTAGTAAGTGTTTAGTGTTACTTGTAAAACCAAACATTTTATTAAGTATATTAAATATGATAATGCCCGTAATTGTAAAACACTTTGTTTTTTTTTATACTGTAGCCTAAGCAAGGTTAACAACCTTGAAATATATTTTTCTTTTTCTTTTATGGTAGTTGTATTGTTTTACTGTGTCTTGGGGTTTTGTCTTACAGTCACCTTAGAGGATCATTTAGTCGCTACCATAGAAAATACAACTTTGCCAATCCACGAAATATTGCATTTTTCATGGAGCCACTGAAGAAGTGAGTATATATATTAACAATCCAGCCGAATATGTCTTGCTCTCTTTAAAACATTGAAAGGTTAATAGTGTATCGTTATATTTTGAAACTGTATCGTTCTGAAGCTTGCTTTCAAAATGATGACTGTGATCACTCTTTGAGATGAAAACATTTCTGATTTATATGAATTAAATTTGGGGGGGGGGGGGCAGGATGGATGTTACATTTTCATTTGATAGTGTCTGACTGTTCCTTTCTCAAACCTGCCCTAACAAACCATCCTTGTCAACTAATAAAACTGCTGAAGCTGGATAAGAGGCTGCTGCACTCTTATTGAACTCATATTTGCTGTCACGTGTACAGGATTTCTTTCAGGTTTATGGCAGGGTATGATTCAGGAATCATGGGAGAAATGTAAATACTCAGGAGACAGAAGGACACTTTACCGTCAGGAATCTGGGCGCAGTTGTGAATCGAGCAATGCATACCGATCTTCTGTTTCTCTTATTTGAGCACCTCTCTCTTCCAGACCATAATTTTATTTCGTGTAATCTCACAAACCCAGGCAGCTCTGCATTACAATTTTCCCTCTCCTTTTAGGTTGCTGGATGAATGGGAGATCTTTGTACAATCTCTCCATAAAACAATGGAGGACATTTATTACCCAGATACTATTGAGGAGTGGATGGATGAGTTTGTAAACCAGGATTTAGCCTTGCTGCAGGAGCTGATGAAAGACGCACAACGCATCGTAAAACTCAATGGCCAGCCTAAGGTGTTGAAAATCTTATAGGACCACACCCTTCAGAGAGGACACAGAGGCTAATGCAAAATTTGCCCCTTTGCAAAAACAACCGAAGTGACTTTTAGGGCTGTTGGAAACACCGCTAAAAGAAGTGGTCTTACGTGAAGGAAGAAGAATGTCAAGCTTTGAGTGGCAGAGTGAAATGTTTTTTATGCAACTTGGGAAAATCACAAATCATACACAGTAGTTATCCAAATTGTTAGGTTTTGTATTAGGGTGAAATGTTAATTTAATGCAAACCATTGCCCTTCGGAGAGGAGGAAAAAAACATCAATTTCTGCTTATACACATCAGAAATTATCAGTCTGAATATCCTGGTGTAATGTAAGTTTGTTGACTTTTCTGATGTTAATGTAAATAAATAAAACTAACATGTTGTAATACTTCACTGAATGGAGTTTTCATTGATAGGATATAAGGAGGGTCTTGAATGAACATAAATGATTCTCAACCTGATATATTAGTTGCAATTGTCTAAATATGCATTGTGACAGTACAACAACTGCTCCTTATTGTTTTGATGGCTGTTTTGTGTTTTGACAGCGGCACTAAGCGAAAAGAGTTAGTGAACTACATGCACGCAACGCCCGCCTTAAACATTTCCCTAGCCCTTATGTTGTTATGACTACGACGTCGTAAATCCGCCATGTTTTCCCAGTTGCAGCGTTGCGACAGAGACGGAGAGCCCGAACGACATGAGTGAAGAAAATAATAATACGGCAGAAATAGTGACCGACAACACGGAGCACGGCAACATCATCACCATACAAACCACTCTCGGAGACGAAGGTAAATGCACTCCTGAGGGTGAAAACACCGTAGTTTGAATTTGTGTAGCTATAAGGCCTTATTCTGGTGTGTCAATAATGGTAACTCAATAGTCAGTAATGGAAGCAAGCGACGTTGTGTTCCACAACGTGCAGCTAGTGAGCAATACAGCTAGCAAGTTTACCAAAGCTAGCTGCCCTGTTTGGCGATGCTAATAGCAGATTAGCTGGCTAGCCATCGGTAGCATTTTGCGCCTTTAGTTTATAGCGTGTTGATTTGAATGCTCAGTTGTTGATTATACGTTAGAACCACAGTTATAAAATCTAGCCTACGTCTTTCATGGAACAACTAAGATAAGCCAGCGTTCATTTATTAAAAGCTTAGCTGTAGCATCAACCAGCTAACGGTAATGTTAGTTAGCTAGCTAGACGGGACCAGACTTATTTTCCTGTACTGGCTAAACATGAGTTTTTAGAATAGATATTGATCCAAACTGACATGTTTGTTTCAGTGCTCGCGAGGTTTAACGTACAGGTTAAGTCGAAGAAACAAGATTTTAAGTGATCTGTTTTCCGTAGATGAAGATGTTCACAAGTGCGGTAGATGCCAGACAGAGTTCTCTGTCCTGGACGCTTTCATACAGCACAAGCTCAAGCGGAACTGTAAACGCCCTCAGCAGGACTCCCAGGTATGGTAGCTAACCATACTACCCTCGCTTTTAGCTACACTGAACGGATGAGTATCACTTGGATGCAATCAGGCTAAAACACTAGTCAGAGTCATAATGACACGTTTGTTATTTCTCTCAACGGTAGAAACAATCCTCGACTATGAAAATTTGTTTTGCTGTACTCATTTGCTGTATATATTATGGTAACATGCTTGAGATATTATCCCAACTGAATGAGAACATCACAGTGACCTTCACTGAATGTAACCTTGGTATAGCTGTACTCTTGTTCGGTTTTATTTTAGTTGGATGTGGGGTCTGACACCACTGTGGCTCAGTCTAAAATGGACATGAATGGGTTGTCTTCAGATGATGCAGACAGATCCAATGCAGCTGGTATGTCACTATGTACAAATACATTTGTTTTTCCTCAGTGATTGAATTTCCATAAAACTTAGGGACAAGAGCTCTCTACAAGATCTGTTGACTAACAGGGTTTTTTTTTCTTATCCTCTAGATGAGGTAGACAAGCCTAATCTCTTGACCGGCAGAAGGAGAGGCAACTCAATAAAGAGTAATGTCCCTAAACGTGAAGCCCCCAGTTCTAACAGCCTTGACCCCTCAAAACTTGTAGTAAGGGTTAATGAAGAGGGACGCTACATTTGTCATATATGTGAGAAGACATTTAAAACGGTACGATCTTCAGTTTACTACTGACTGAAATTGGTCTTTATGTATTGAATTGATGTGTCATAAAGTTATTCAGAGGTTCTTTTTTTTTAAGGTATATATCATATGGTCTTGATGTAAGCTTTTTGTCAGTTCATTTTTATTGTTTTTCTTCAGTTTTATTTATTTATTTCTATGTCTTCTTCAGACAAACATCTTAAGAACGCACTTGTCCACTCACAGTGACAAAAAGGACTTTAAGTGTGAACTCTGTGGAAGCGCTTTCAGAACCAAAGGGTCTCTGATTCGCCACAATCGAAGACACACAGGTAAAACCTGATCAAGGCAGTCTAGCCGTAGACTGACATCTTTGACACACAGTTATGTCTGTATAAAATCTCCTCAACACCTCACGTAATGATGCTGTTCGGTTTCCCAGATGAGCGTCCGTACTGGTGCAGTCAGTGTGGTCTGTCCTTCAGAGAATCAGGTGCTCTGACACGACACTTGAAGTCTCTCACACCCTGTACAGAGAAGATTCGCTTCAGCCAGTGCAAAGAGATATTAGTCAGCAAGGATGGAGTTCAGAAAGGTACCTGAGAAATCCCAGAGTTATGCCTGAGCAGTCCGACATGTCTCTTGTTGCATGTCTCAATAGACAAATGTCCAACACAGATCATCAAACCTTTTATGATGAGGAGACCAACCAATATCTTGTCAGTCATTTGTTGGTAAAAACATGCCTGTGTATCAGCCAGCTGACAACTAATTGAGATGCTTTTTTTTGTTTATTTGGTTTTTTTTAATTAGTTTGTTATTGACTTCAGTTATTTCAGAAATATTTGACTTGTTATGAAGGGAGAAGGTTTGATGAGTTGGTAATGGATGTTGCTGGGTCTCGGTGCAGGAGTCCAGGCCTCAGCTGCGCTCCCTCAGAAAGAGGAGCAGCAGCTCCCTGTGGTCAGTGTGGTGGACAATACTCAGGAAGTCATCCATGAAGTCCATATACAGATGGTGGATGAATCAGGCCAGGTATGCTGCCAACTGTGGAATCACTATGCAGAATATTTAGTTCATAACTCTAGTCTCTCTGTCCCTGTTAGCTTCTTTTCTGGAAAGTTTTTGGGGATACTTTTTACCCTGTATATTTGCTGTGATTATGTGTCATATAATTGGTGTATTGCGCCCCCAAATTCTTATTACATTTTATGTTGTTTTGTATCACATACTATTTTGATCCTTTTCTATCTAAATATTACATTATTAAATTTGACTTGCAGTAAGGTCTTGCTAAGCCTTTAGAGAAAGCGCAGGCATGACTGCAGTGATTGCCTGGTGTGAAATAGGGTGGACTAAGTGTGAGACGTCTAAGATGCGTGCTGCTTGTTAGGTGGTGGACCAGCCTCAGGCTCAGCCAGTGGAGGAGGGAAACAATCTGATTTGCCAAGCCATCATCAACTCAGGCATCACCCTGGAGAGTGACAGCGCCGTGGCAACCGAGCAGGCCGAGGCCAGGTCACCCAGACAGGACCTAGAGGAACCTGAGGAAGAGAGCAGAATGACAGAGATCCACGTGTCAGAAGAGTGTATAGAGATGGAATCTGAGGAAACCGTGGTGAGTGAGACATAACAACCATTTTATACAGGCTTTTTTTTGTTTTTCAAATTGCTGGTTAAGGTTTACATAATTTTCTCACGTTAATATACAAGGCTAAACTTTGATTCCTAAAAGAGTATCAGACATTATTCAGAGTTTGAATAATAAGCTGAAGCACATTTGTAAGTTGTATCTTTACTCTCTATTGTATGAATGTAACGTACATTAAGACTGATGTATCACACAGATACATTAATGTCTGTGCATGTGTTTCTTTGGCTGAAGAACACCACAGAAAAGGAGGGGAATGCTGCTCCATCCAAAGTGCACAGATGTCCTCACTGCAACAGAGTGTTCAAGGCTTTGAGTTATCTGCGCTTCCACGTGAAAGGACATCTGGGTGAGTTTACCTCAGTATTAAACTCTGCTTCAAAACAAAATCATTTCCTCAAAGTGATTCCAACATGTTCAACCGATGCTACTTTCTGTAGTCCCTTTTTCATATTTTGCTTTCGTTAGCTGCTTGTAAACTGGAAATCTAAAGATAATTTGCCATGTGTCTTTGAACCTCAGTGATTGTCAGCAATGGAGTTCTGACTTTATAAAACATCATTCGTACTCGCACTGTGATTTCTGCTTTGTATGCATCATGCTGCTGGCTTGTTATTAAGAGGCATGACATAATGGTCTTGGTGATTTTTTTTTTTTCTTCCCTCTTGTGCAGGTTATAAGCCATTTAAATGTGTGGTGTGTCAGAAGGAGTTCCTCACAGGCTATCTGCTGAAAAAACACATGGAGATGCACCTGAGTGAACGGCGATATAAGTGTGGAGAATGTGGTAAGCTCTACAAGACCATCGGCCACGTGCGTGAACACATGAGGGCCCACTCAGATGAACGGCCACACCAATGCAACCACTGTGACAAGAGCTACAAGACCAAGGTCAGCCATGCCTCTCTGTCTGAGACAGATACCTCTACAATACACAAAGATTTTGACAATGATTTTAACCACAGCATTGTTGATTTGGAATGTAATTTAACGTTAAACAAAAAGTTCCAAGCATAGGCATGGAAGTTAGATGTTAGTTTCTAAAGGTGTAGCGTGATGTAACTTGTTTCTACGCAACCTCAGTCGTGTGAGTTAAAGTGAAGTAGTTACTGAAGCAGTGCATTGACTTCTTTGTTGTGCTCTGTCTCAGAATGCCTTGCAGGTGCATCAGCGCACCCACGGCCAGGACAAACCGTACGTGTGCCCTCACTGCTCCCGTGCTTTCAGAGAAAAAGGCTCTTTGGTGCGTCACATCCGTCATCACACAGGAGAGAAGCCCTTCAAGTGCTCCAAATGTGGCCGGGGCTTTGCCGAGCACGGAACTCTTAATCGACATTTACGTGCCAAAGGTCGGTGTTTACCCAACTCGTTGGCACAGATGAGGGAATAATCACACACAGACTACAGCTGAAGTTTCAGTCAGCGTAACACCATAAACATGCAAGTAATAAAAATGCATTTCTGGAGTGAAGTTGCTGTCCCGTAAATCCTATCAGTTCCAGTTTGCTCTGCCCTTCAGATTCTGGTTTGTAGTGTCACGGTGTAGGTGATCGATAATTTGTTGAGTCCTAGCCCTGTGGTGTCTAGCACTTTTGTGCTAGGTGTTAAAGTGTGTGTGGTATGTGTTACCAGGGGGCTGTTATTCAGGCCAGAAGGAGCTAGAGCAGACTGACACTGCCCAGGAGCAGCAGGCGTCAGCAGACAGTGTGGCAGCCACCATCATCTCTGAGGACCCTCATGCTGTGCTAGTGGAGTTCTCCTCTGTGGTGGCCAACACTCAGGAGTACATCATCGGGGTGAGTTCACTGTACACTGCAGACACACTTCTCCTGTACGGCACGGAGAATCTTATACACACACACACACACACTCACATGCACACAGTCACACGCACACACGTGCACATTATCTCATAGAATGGTGTTATCAGACACCCTGTGGTTGATGTTATTCATATTGCTCACAGGCTCCATCTGAGGAAGCCACCCAAGGAGAGGAGGTGGCACTGATCCAAGACAATCAGAATCAGGTGAGTACTTTTTTCTCCATGTAATTTGGATAGAATTGTTGGAATCATTCATCGGCCCCTGGAGCAAAAACGCTGAGAATTATAGTTTGATGTTCAAAATGCATTAAAATACATCCAGCTTATCAACCCATTGGTATCAGTATTTGATTATTGAGTTTCTGCTGTTTGACACAGATCTGTTACTTCATTGTATCTCTATTTAATGTATTGGATTCGAGACATTTCTAACAGTTCTGCTTACTACAGCCAGCTTATTTCTATGCGATAGAATCAGGCTGTATTTAGTCTAGGTTTGCATGATGTATCATTCATCATCATTCAGCCTTAGTTGTAGTTACCTGTGTTTCACTATCAGTGTGCTCCAAGACACATCTGAGAATGCCTTTATATTGTGGTAAACATGGTAGTGTTGAGATCTGAGGATAGTGTTTATCATCACTATAACTGTGGAAACACACACACTCTTGTCTGTGTGCAGATGGATAATCACATCATGAAGGTAGTGCAGCAGATTGTTAGCCAGTCCCACGGAGGCTCGCGTCAGATCATCGTGCGGAACGTGGCCGTGGACGAGAGCGCCAGCATATCCGACTGCGGGGACACCATCACCATCGCCACGCCCGAGAGTCTGACGGAGCAGGTTGCCATGACGCTGGCCTCTGCCATCAGCGACGGCACCATCCTTACCACAGAGGGTCCTCTGGAGACGGCCCACGGCACTGTGACCATGGTAGCAGCCCAGGACTTGGAGGTGATGGAGCAGGAAGAGCAGTATGTCATCACCTCACCTGATGAGATGGAGATCCAGACTCTGGTGGTGTGAGAGTAGAGGTTGCATCTTAATGGGCTGCTGGTCCACTCTCAGTATTTTGAAGCTTGAAGATGAACTGCTTCCAATGACCTGTCAGGAACGCTGCGCTGTTTTTTTTTAACATAAGCTTTGATGGCACATTCTGCATTTCGCAGGAGGGCGATGCCTCCCAACTGTTTTGCAGATAAAATGAGAAATAGTCAAATTGTGCTTTTAATGTCTTTTTCTCAGCACTCTTTTGGCTGATGTGGATCTCTAGGCCAGATGGTGTTTGTTTACTTGAATTGACTATATATGTTTCGCTCCACTTTGTTTGTTGTTCACCCTTTACCAAAAAAATCAAACAAACAAAACTGTGATCCAATCAGAAAGTCTGGATTTTTTTTTAATGTTGACATGTGTTCTTTAAATAAGACAATCAATCAGTAGCCTCAGTCACAGTATCCTGTCTCTGCTCTCATAGTAACAGCATATACAAATACAAACCTGGGCAAAGTATTTGTTTTGTTTTGTTTGTTGTTGTTGTTGTTTTTGTAGTCACTACCTGACTGGACATACTAAAGGTTGGAAAAAGAAGGTAGCATGGTTGCATCAAGAAATCTGTTACATTTAAACCCAACAGTGTCTCTGAACTATTAGTGTGGCCTCTTGCATACAATATCAATTTATTTATTGGAGTGTTGGTTAGAAGTTCCCATGTGCTACCTAAACATGTCTGTACTCAAATAAATATTTTTTTTTGCAGTGTAAATGTTATGTGTATACTCACAGTGACGTTATTGCCCAAGGGTTTTTGTTTTGTTTTGTTTTGTTTTTTTGCAGTGTTCCAGTGTGTGATCTTTTACTATGCAGCACCACAATGGCATCACCCCACCCAGATATCAGTGGGTATGACTTAGAATAGACAAGTTGCTGTGAGCACACAAGAAGTAGGCCAACTGGCCGCTCCAGAGATACCTCTGACAGTTACTATTCAAACTGATATGAGTCTGTCAACCCATTCTTCCGCAAGTTTTTCCAGATTCCTCATGAAGTGTCAGCTGACACAGTAACATCATGGAAACCAAATGCGTGCGTGCGTGCGCGCGTGTGTGTGTGTGTGTGTGGGTGTTTGTGTGTGTTTGTGAGTGTTTAAGGAGGGTTGATGGACGTTTTTAAGTGTTCACTGGCAGCTGTCTTCCCAGCGGGACATATTGAGTGCATGGATTCACTCATTTTGTAAATCTAGGCCAAAGCTGTTCCACTCACCTTGCCATCAGTGGCTTTTTTCCCCTCCCCTCCCTCCCTCCTGCCAGAGCTGTGTATGCTGCCAAATCCTGTACAGTTTCTCAAAGCTTGCATAAATCCTTATTCTTTTTCTCAAATGTGTTTTACGGGGGGGGGGGGGGGGGGGGGGGGGGGTGTTGGAGGCTCGGTCAGAGAAAATAATCAGACTAAACTACTAGTGTGAAAGCCTATTTGTAAACTTAGAAATTTTCTAATGTACTTTTATATTGAATTAAACCACATATTTTAATATACTTTGATAAAAAACAAAAAAAAATAAGGCTGTCAGTGTCCATGCATCTGCCAAAAATACAAAAATGACACTAAAAATACAGTAAGGTTACTAAGCTGTTTTAAGGGAGCTGACAGGTAGTTTTGGCACATCTCTTACGCAATGATACATATTACAATTGTCCCTGATCACACACTTGAGTTCATATCTTAGAGGTCCTGCAATTGATTGGCAGGCACTCTAGAGTGATGTGTTGTGAAAACCCTTGGGTTGCTACGCAATATTTCAACTATACAGAAGATGGACGTTTCCATGAATATAGTCTTTTCAAATTATTCCTCTCAAGAGTCATGTGCATTGAGTCTGCTGTTCCCTTCTTTATAGCTGAGGGTTATTGCTGTCTGGATTTAATAAAACTGGTATCTGAACATCTCACTGGAGGCTCCGCTCACTGTCAGATTTGATCCTTCAGCTTATATGTGTGTATGGTACCAGTGTAGCTGTCATTTTTTACTTTTATGAGAAGTTTTGATACATAGAAAAAGTAAAACTGCACAGTAAGTTTTTCCATTCCTGGTGTCTTAATGATCTGATGTCCAAAAGCCACCGGACCCTTAGGGGTAAACAAGTTTCGTATTGCCGATATCTCCCTGCTTATATAGCCCTGAGGGAAGATAAACTCTCTCTTCTCTCTACTGTTCTGTTGAGTCACCTTTCACAGTGTACTGTCAGCAGAATATTTGATTGAAAAACGGTGTTCGTCTCACTCTGCAGTGACCTGACCTGACATCTGAATTCATTAAGTAAATGCCGACATCTGAACTTCAAAGGAGTAATAGATTTTCTTCAAAAAATGATTCTGTAAGCAAGACTTCAGAGTGTATTTGCAGGTCATGTTTTTGATAGATTGTATTCAGGTAACAACATTCTGTCCAAAGTTTTGCTGCTTAAGTTCAGGACTGCAATTGGTGGCTGCATATCTTTTATTTATATTAATGTAGGCTCTTTTAATGAACTTTTATATTTACCTACATTTATTGTTTTTCCATACATAAAAATAATATACCTAAGCCGTATTTTTATAGGTTTACCTTTCTTAAACATCCCAAGGTCATTTGGGAGTATATTATAAATCTAATCCTGAAATGTTTATTTTGTGCTTTCATACTTATTCTAAGTTCACTTTAAGATATTTATATTTGAAAAAAGACATTTTGACACTAAGGCATCTGTACAGAGGCTACATGCGAGTCTGGAGTAACCCAAGCATTAAGCGACATGCTCAAAACCACACTGGCAGAAAGCCCTCATACTCAGGGATCCAACCCCTTCCCACTGTTAGTATATCATTAGTAAATCGAAGAAGACTGTCCCGTTTTTTTATGGGGGGAAGGGGGGAGGGGTAAAACTCTGTCATGGGTAAATTCAGTACATTTCTTTTTTTTTATGGGTTGTGTGAGTCAGGGCATTGTGGTTTATTTGTGTAGATGTTGTGTGTTACTGTGTCTGGAAAACTGAATAGTCTCTGTGGGCTGAGTTGACCTTGGCCTGGGGAGAGCCTCCTTGCCCAGCACTGTTCCACAACGACTCCCAGGTGCTTTAATCAGTGAGCGCTGTCCTTCTACAGTTTGCCAGGCTGTTTCTGGGTCAGTGCTCGGCCCTCTGAGAGGGCTCGATCCAGAAGAACGAGGGAGAGAGCAAGAGAATGACAGAGAAGGAGAGAGAGGGAAAGAGAGAGAGAGAGAGAGAGAGAGAGAGAGAAGCTCGAGTGAGCGAGAGGGGTGGTATTTATAGAAAAATGGGGCTCCACAGTACCTTTTTCTTGCTAAAGAATCATTAAAGGACTCAGCTAGTGTGTCCCAGTTTTCTGATCAGTGCTCTGCAAGAGGGCCAGGGCTGGACAAACTTAGCAGATATGCAGAGCTGGAGTTACAGAGCATTTGCCTCATTTCTTAAGCACAATCCTCATTTACTCATGCCTCATCTCGGACTGGAGGTTTTTTGTCTGATGACTGTTCTGATGTGGTTCTGAGAGGCTTTGCTCCTTCAGTTGGAGAGGTCTTTTTTTTTGTTCTTTTTTTTTTTTTTTGGACGTGGTGACCCAGCTGAGGAAGGCAGAGAGCTGTTGATCGCCTTGCCGTTCTTTCGGGCCTTGGTCTCTACACACACCTGACGCATCTTGAGCCAAGATGAGGAGATTTCTAAAGAGCCAGAAGGGACGCTTTTCGCTACGCCAGAGCCGATCTGGCTCTCGAAGTGCTTCAAAAGACTTTTGTAAGTACTTTTGGTTTTTTTCCATCATGTTCCATCTGTGTGATAGCCTTGGAGAGCCAGTGGATGACAAAGGAGCTTAAGTAATCTAACTGGGCTGGTGGTGGCAGTAGGATAGTTCAGTTCAGAACTCTATTCTATTACTACATGAGGTGGACAGTGTCAGAGCTTGTTCAATGGTCTGGAACTTTGGTATCAGTAGCTTTGCTGTGTAAGCATGGTGTGTGGCCTTGTGGAGGTCGTAAGGTTAAGCTGTATTTTTTACATCACATTAACAATACATAATCTGTATTGTTTTATGTCTATATCTATTTTAGCACCTCTTCATTCTTCACATGTAGTTCTTTTAAGAGTAGGCAATTACTTTGTGCCTCAAAAAGAGAAAAAAAAACAAACCTAAGAAATCCTTAAATATTTGATTGTTATAAATTTTTACCAAACAATGGTCCAACTACTGTTTGTGGATGGCTCACAGAATCCTTTTACATTCATACTAAATGTTTACAGTTAAATTACACAGACGTACTATCACAGTTGGAGATAATTTATTGATGCATAAATTTGTATTCATGTTTAATATAAAGCAGAGAGCAGTTTCTCACACAGTTTAGTCCGTCAAAATGTTGCTGTTGTTTTTTTTGATAACCCAGTTTAGTTGTGCAGCTCAATAAGTTTCTCATTTCAGAGGGAATCCAATTAGACTGTTTTATCTCCTGAAATGTCTAGATAAAATAGCGAGGATTATCAGCCGCTGAGTGTGTTGAATGCATGTAGAAAGGTTGAAACTGTGACGGAATGAGGAGGGAGACAACCGCAGTGTCTGAATGAGGCCAACCGCTCTGTAGAATCTCAGGAGTTCAGTTCAGGAAAATCAGTACTATATATGACTTCTGAAATCCTAAAATAAGAAGTAAAGAAGTCTACTCACCCTTTCATATTAGATTATCAATTTGTGTCCATTGTTGGGAATGTTGTAACTTCTTTCTGTCCCTGAATTCTGCAACAGTTATCGCACTGACCTATTTCAGTCGAGAGACAAAAAAAAAAAAAAAAAAAAAGATTGCCATCTCCATGAACTGCAGCGTGTCGAAATAGATAATTCTGGTGTTTCTTTAAGAGATACTCTTAGAGTGTATCAATAACATGTTTGTTTTCACTCTAGATCCAAACCCCCAAGTGCTGCGAGACTTTCCTCTTAACATTGGTAAATAACTCAGAGAGCTCTCGGAATCATCCATTTAGGGCATTCATCATAGGCGAAACTCATATGTAACTATGTCCCATGCCAGTGTCTCCATTTTAGTTGAAAGACAGTAAATTGCTTTTGCTCACAATTTATGGTATATACAACACAAACTGACTTTCACTGTCCTATTTAACCTTACACTTAATTTTTTTTTTCCAGAGCTTAACCTGCCATTGTCTAACCAGGGCTGGCCAGAGGAATTTGGTTTTAAACTGGGCGGTGATGGGCCAAGCTACATCCTATCAGTGGTGGAAGGGAGCAGTGCCTACATGGCAGGCCTTCAGCCTGGGGACCAGGTGCTGGAAATTGATGGTCAAGACGTGTCCTCCCTCAGCACCAAAGCCCTCATCGCGCTTGCTCAGACTCTCAAAACTGTACCCCCCAGCATTGGAGTGGTGTCCCGTATTGAGCAGGTCATAATCTCATTTCATGTTCTTTTCACACAGCAATACTGCACAACATACAGGGCATGCCAAAATTCCAGAATGGGTTTAAAAGCAGATTTAGGGAAATTATGCAGTCTCGAAAATTCAAATATACATATACATCTATATCTATATCTATCTATCTATCTATCTATCTATCTATATATATATATATATAGGGAGAGAGAGAGAGAGAGAGAGAGAGAGATGTCTTTGAAACAGACTGGTTGGGGAGTGAATAAAAATGACTTTCAACAAAATCTCATAGTCTCCTTTCTTATTTGGCCTTCAGATGGACATCTCACCTGGTCCAGATGGACGTTTTGGCTTCACCATTGTGGGGGATAGCCCCTTGCTGGTGGAGGACTGCCTGCCCAACTCCCCAGCAGAACGCAGTGGACTCAGGGCGGGAGATTACGTCATGGAGGTCAATGGAATCCCTGTCAAGCAGCACGAGACGGCTGCAGCTATGATAAAGGCGTCTCAGGGTCGAACGCTGCGTTTGGGCGTACTGAGGATGGCCCGCTGGCAGAAACGCATGAGTAACAGTATGAAAGAGACGTACCAGAGTGGGGACAGCGTCCGACAGGACCGCAAACACAAAGCTCTAGAGTTCAACAAGAAGGTCAGCAACACGTGGGCTTTAAGTAATGCACGTACATCATGGCATCTCATAGAACAAGAGTATGCTATGACCTCATATGTAATATGAGGACAATGATCTCACATATGTCATATAGAATACAACTTATAGTATGATTTTTTTTTTGTCTGTGGGGTGGGTGCCTGATAAATAAAATAATGATTCAAGTGCTAGAATTAAAGTCCGCCCTTCCTGTGCATCTGAATTTCTATTTGCAGTAAAAACAACGTGTTTAAAGAATATATTTTTAATTTGCTTAGCCATATTATTATCACACAATATATCTCTTTCCACATGTACGGAGGTTGAATCCAGAAACGGGTCACAAAGAGAAAAGAGAGTGAAAATGTAAAGCCATAGCATCCAACCGTAGAATATCGCACATTTGTTCAAAACGTTGAGCAGGCAGTGTAGCTTTTTCTTAGTGGGTTTTTTTTTGGGGGGAGGGTTCCCTGCCTCCTGAAACATGGTGGGGACTGTTAGCTATACTCTATCAAGCAATGGGACAAATGAAAAAAGAAAAAAACATTTTCATTATTTTCACTAATATTATTTGTGGCTAAGATCACTTTTAGCTGGGTTCATAACATTAAGTAATCTAATTTGATAGAAAATTCACATAAGGCTATGTACTAGCAAGTTCTACAAAGTTTCATTTATTTGCCTGTTCACTGTAGTTGCTTGCGTTCTAACTAACGTTTTATTATTAATATAAGGCATTTCAGCTAGCTACATAAAATGTGGTGACATTCAGAATCGAGTCTTAAAGACTGCTACCACCTGCTGGTTAAAATATTTTCCTTGCCATTTGAGACCATTAATATATGACGGGTGAAAGCAACAGATATGTGCACATGATAATAGTGTCAAATAAACTGCAGCCGAATTAAATAAGCAGTTTCTTAAAGGAAAAAAACTGCTTTAAATTTTGTTTGATTATTTAAAAATTATTTGGGGTGCACTAGAAAACACTAGCCCATAGCATAGCCCATGGAGGGCGTCCATACAAACACAATACGCTGGATGGTCGGGCCATTAGACCAGCGGTGGGCAGATCTGGGAGCATATTGTGAACCTCCGCATGTACAATTACTTCGAGAAGCTCGTTGAGGTCTGGTGAAAAGAAGTGTCTGACTCCGCGTGTACTGGAGTAGACATGTTGAAATCTGCAGCCTCCCCGGCGGGTGTGGGAGTTTCGCAACGATGGGAACAAGCAAGACACGGAGATTGGACACGATTTAATTGGGAAGAAAAGGGGATAAAAGTGCAAAATAAGTTCTGCATCAGTTGACTGAAATGTTTTTATATTACAAAAAAGATGTATTAAAAACGAACAAATAAAAACACAGTTGCTCATCTTTGAGTGCAGTTAATATTTGTTTGAGGTAAAAGCTAAAGGTGTCCAGCCAGCCTGTGTACTGGTCCAACACAATCAGCTCAACACATCATATGCTGCAAACCATGCCTGTGATGGAAAAAGAGCCCTTCATTTCCATTAAAAACAAAGAAGTGTTTATCCATTTCCACTCTATTGTTACTACAGAGCTGATGTATGATCTATACAATCTTTTAATTGATCTGACTCATTCTAGAGTGGATGTTATTGTGGATGATGCCGTTGCTTTGTGTGTTGTTGCAGGTTGAGGAGGTGCTTGGAGAGGAACCTGAGGTGAAGGAAAGGTTGTTTGACCTACTGAAGCAGTACGCCACGGAGAGGGATGTTGATGGTCTTGCTGCCACCCTCCCCGAAATACTGATCAATGAAGAGCATCAGCAGCTGATTGACAGCATTAGGTATCAACAAACATGACTGACTTTGACTCATGTTCATAACTTTTGTTTCCTGATGCCATACACCTGAAATTCTCTGTAAGACACCCCATATTTTGACTAGCAGAGATGAATGACACCTTTACTTCATTAATAAGAAATTACTCAGTGGCTCTGTATGACGCTCTGGATCAGTAATTATCTCCTGCAATTTCCTGTAAGGTATTATTTTCAATGCAATTTTTGAGCCATAACCTCAAGCTAGACGTCCTGGGTGCTTTCAGGACAGTGAGTGTGTCGGCATTCAAGAGAAATTCATGTTTCCTGTCTTATTTGTTTTGTGGGCAGTGTTAGGGTTCGTCTGACAGCCATGCCAACTTAAGCATTCTGTCTGAGAATCATTCCTCATCTCACCTCACCATGTTACTGAGGCTAGAAGAGAAAATGACAGTGGCAGCGTGCATATTAATGTGTCATATTCCGACTTGAAAAGCAATATTCATGTCCACGGCCTGTAGTCTTCTAGATAGATAAAAAGGCATAAAAGAGTGAGAAATGTGCCCGGAACTTCTTATTTTCTTTCTTTTCCTTTTTTTTTTAAAATAAAATGAGTATAGCAATTGTCTGGTGACAGCCGCTGTCAACAGTCCTGTCATAATGAGGATGGCTTATGAATATTTTACAGTGTTAGCAAGTTTTCTGTTTGACCAAGCTGAGGGAGGTGCAGGAATTTGATGAGACGAGGGCTTTGATACCTTGGCAAAGACATAACTGTCATTTAACTAGTAGAACTTCTAACACATTCTCACCACTAAAACTCAGGAGTCTGTGGTTTTGTTGTCTTTACTGTTACTGATGAAGGAGAAATATTTGAATTTTTCTGTTGGCTTTAACTGACTGCTGTGTTGTCTATAATGTTGGAAGAACCATACTGGGAGATGAGCTTTGTTCTACTACTGAATTACTGCGCTGCAGCTTAAATATAAGATTATAGTCATGATTTTTTGTTGGTCGTTTTCTTATGATAAATAATGGTTTCAACAAAAATAGCAAAAGCTCTTATGATGAAACCCTTTACTGCCTTTATGTAAACTGGGTGAAATATGTAATATTTGAACTACAATTTTAGGACAAGTTTTGAATATTTTACTTTTCGACATCTACACAATCAGGAGAACTGACTCACTCCCCGTGAGAATTTGAGAATCAGCATATTTCTACGGATACTTTCAGAGTGACTCTTGTGGCTAATTAACTGACTAGTTAGTGGTACCGGTGGTCTATTTAAGATGTCATGTTAAATTAATTACCTCTGGACACAGTTTTTCGGTGTTGGCTCAGCAGTAGATATTTATGGACAGTGGGAGCAGCCAGCTTCCTACTTGGGAGAAAATCAATCAGTTGAAAAAAAAAGCTTTTTCTCTGCATTTTTCATTGTGTTAGTGAAGTACTAGCCTCCTTCAAGGGAAAAAAACTCGATATTTCTGAGTTGAGGACTTAATACGCAAGTTGAGTACCTGGTCTGACGCTAAAGAGCTGATATCATGAGAGAGGGGAGCAGGCCTGTTTGAAGTTCCCTGTCCTTGCATATCAGGTTCACACATTACATTTATTTCAAGGTACAATGGAACACTGTCAAAACCCTGGAGGATATCATATTTCTTTATTCTCAGCATTGATTCTGAAGTTCAAAAACAAACACTTTTGCATACTCATCCCCACCTCTCTCTCTCTCTCTCTCTCTCTCTCCTTCCCCCCCCCCTCTCTCTCTCTCTCCCTCCCTCTCTCTCTCTCCCTCCCTCTCTCTCTCTCTCCCTCACTCTCTCTCTCTCTTATACAATTGTATATCACATTGTGTAATCACAAACTCCCCTCCCCACTCTTTTTGCAGCTCTGAGCTCTTGCTGGCAGTTTAGCTGCTGATATCATTTGGGTACACAATCTTTCACCAGTGTTTTTTTTTCTGGAGTGTTACTACTCTGATGAACACATACACTCCCACACTCACACCAACACTGTGGTTTCCACCCTCTGTTTTGGATTATGATAGATGCTCAAGAGCGATGAATTGTCTTAGGTAAGTTACACAGTTGTTATAAACTCCTTTGATGTTTTTGGATATTTTTGCGTTTGACAGAAGCATGTGTCATCTGTTGTGTGAAGATGTCTGACAGTTAACTGATATGGATATGGTCATTTCATGTCTATCTAAATGTTTTGGAAGAATGCGCATTTTCTGTTGGTCTAGAATGTGTGCCGTCTGTTGTATTCATCAGTTACTCTTTTCATTTTAACAGTGTAGTCATTGGACTATGATACTACCAGTTTTACATTTGTGTGTGTGTGTTTGTGTGTGTGTGTGTGTGTGTGTGTGTATATATTTGTGTATGTAGAGAGTAGGTACATTGCCAGATTGATGAATGCAGGAAGGAAGGGAGATGAATCAGCTCAGGGAAACATGTGTGTGTGTGTGTGTGTGTGTGTGTGTGTGTGTGTGTGTGTGTATGTGTGTGTATTGGGGCAGGGGATGTACTTTGTTTAGGTTCTTCTCTTGTGCCACTGTGTGGACCAAATGCCCCCAGCAGGATATAGATATCCATTAAACAGAGACCACTATCCTTTGTAACAATATTGCTGTTAATGCGAAAAAGAAAAACTGCTAAACTTGTTTGCTGGTTATAGATATGGTTAGTATTCACTTAGCAACCCTCAGCTGCAGTAAAATTGAAGAATTGCAAGTTTCCACTATAGTAGAGACAAAAGTGTGTGTGTGTGTGTGTGTGTGTGTGTGTTTGTGTGTGTGTTTGTGTGTGTGTGAATGAGACAAAATAAGAGAGTGAGAGGATGAAAATGAGAGGGCGCTATTATAGCAAGCTCTTGCATGTTCTCTTTAAGCCCCTTTTGTCATTATCAGAGGTCATTTCTCTCCCCCTTGTTCTTTTACTGTGCCTCCAGAGTCAGGGTGAAATGGACATCACTGAGCTCTGCCCTGAGGTGTGCGTGGTGCAAACACAGCTCTCATTGCTAGTGACCACTCTCTCTACCTGCTGACTGGACACTGATAGCCCTCCAGGCACAGCACAGAAGGACGAGTTTGGGTGATGATTAAAATTCCATTTGTGAAAGGTCACAAGTTTAAAAATCATTATCCAGTCCAAAACCTGGATGTGGAAATGTTAGGTCTGATCTGGAGACTGTGATGTTTTTTTTTTTCATTTGTTTGAGGTTGTTGTTTTGCAAATTTACTTCAAGTGTAAATATTTTTCCTTCGTAATTTGGTGGTAATCTGAGAATCCTAATTGCTATCAAACACCCAGGGGAGTCATGGGCATAGAATCTGTTCCATAATGCAATCTTGCCATTATCTTCATCCTTAGATAAATGAGTTCAGCCATTTTCTGAGGACCTGGCATTTTATGGACATATTTACTCTGGCAATAGATGCCTCAGACCCCTGGGAATATTAACAACAATATTCATTTGCTATCTGTCTTTGGATTTTAATAGTTTCTGATTAAATTCATTAAGAAGGGAACTGGTATCTTAAATGGACAAGCCCTTGCAGAACTGTGCTAATGGAGTGCTTTTAATGGTAACCCCTAGCGACAAGAAGAAACTCTCTCATATAAAAAGCTCGTGGTATGTTTTAAACTGTTCATATCTGTGGATATGTGCCTTCTGAGGAAGGCAATAAAAGTGGCATGACATAGTATTATGAAGATAAATGTTGCTACGAAACTTAAAGAAGTAGATCACCTGAGGAATCTCTCACAGTTCCTGTCTTACCTCTTGTTGAAAGTAAACTGAAAAGTAGAACAGCCTGCTCTAAATACCTAGATTCACTCTCTTCACCCCCCCCCCCCCCCCCCCCCCCCCCACGTTTAACCTCTCCGCTGTCAGAATGTACTTCTTCCTTTCATAGCTAAAATGAACGTTCTATAATAAATATTTGTGTCTGTTCGTCAGTACTGTTACTGCAGCATTGTTGCCTTTCATGTCGCTCTGTTTATTTGGGTAGTTCTATCTAAAGCTGTTCTCTGGAGAGTTGTCTTTAATCAGATGCAAGGAAAACCTCTCGATAGACTGTTTTTTTGAATGAGAACAGTGTTTATGTATTATTCTCAAAACAGATGGTTTTGATGGCCTTATTGCATGTCTAAGCGGTCTGGGTTTATGTGACACCATTAGTGCATGCTGAGTGCCCTCTAGTGCACTTGAAGCTTGTGTGTGCTCTGTCCCCAGCAATGTGCACAGTTTTCCCTACGGATATGTACCCTATTTTAAAACAGCCTACTTCTTTTAATAAATTCTCTCTCAGGTTTATGACGCACTAGAACTTTTTGCAAAATCCTCATAACAAATTAAAAGCACATGGAGTTTCGGAGAGGAATGTGAGTGGAATGCAGATAACAAGACTAGGATTTCCGAGATAAAACCGAGGAACTCCGTTAGGTTATGGATGAGTTTGTTTGTAGTTTAGAGTTTAGAGATTTCAATCAGTCAAACTCAGTTGCTCTAGCACCAGTGCTCTCAAAGAGCAGCTTTCAATGCTACTCTGGTGGATGAACATACGTCACTTGTTTCTGGACAAGGCCTGGAATTTTTCTCTGACAGCTGTCCGTTAAGCTCTCTCTCTCTCTCTTGGCCATTCATTTCTCGACGGATCTCCCACGTGCTGACCTGCTTGCGAAATTCCGAAGGGACTTCCGTTCTCCTCTCTCCCTCCATCCGAATTCTTCCTCTTCTTTCTCTCTAGCTCTGTGGGAAGCAACACCTCATGCTAATCCATTCTGGGTGACAGTCTACACTGACTTACAACAATGTGGACACAACTCTTTACACCTGGATGTTGGCTCCTTCAAACAAGATGATGCGGAGAAAGGGAACAAGCCAGGTCAAAGTTAATTCCACCCGACAGTACCTTTGAAGTAAAGTTGTGAGATGCACTACAGGAACTTTGAGAACTTTCTCTTTCCTGTCCTTTAGATTGGTGCTAGCTACGCAGCCTGCAGCTAGCCAATGCAACTGGATATAGATCTCGCACAAATTTTCCTCTCTTGGCTTTTTACTGAATAAATAATTGTTAAAGCTACATGGGGACCTACGCGTGTATGCAAAGCACCACTATTCATCTTACTTTCTGCTGAATGTCATCCTGAACAAGCATGGGGAGGGACCGGAGCCTTTCTAGGCATTTTCGGTAAGGTGAACCTGCAAGCTTCTTGTCTATAGTTCTGGCACTGGGCTGTAGAGAGTTTACAGTTGTTTCATGCTGTCTGTTATGCTGTCTACTTCTACTTCTATTAGCAGCTTTAGGCATCAAGATGCTTTAAGTTTCATACACTTTCTTTTTTCTAGCAACGCTACTGCTATGAAATTCTGTTTACTATGATCTTGAAAAAGCACCCAGTGTTTAATAATAGTGTATTTTATAGAATGGTCACTCATCTTTCTTACTTTGTATAATGCATTAATTCAAGCTGACCGAGAGTCTCTCCACAAAAACCGGGATCCCATGTTGATTTTAGAATAATTCTGAGTATGTATCTCTTTGAATAGCTGTTACCATAGTTTTACTTTAGTTTTCCTTTAATGTTTATGTAAGTCTGCACTCTTTTCTCTTTAGTTTTTCTAGGGCTGTAATTATACTCAAAGCAATTGCTATGCTGTCTTCAACAGCTTTTGAAATTAGAAAGGAATGACAAGCAGAGGAAATGCATTTGCTAGGGTATTTTTAATTTTGCATAATCTCAGGTTTTTCCTGGCTATAATTAGGTCTCACAGATAATTGAGATTCCTGATTAATAAGACACTTATCTTCATCGTCATCCTTTCCTTCTTGTAAAGTGTCCTTGATCTAAAACCCTCCTTCTCCTGGATAATTTTAGACTTCCTTTGACCTCCTTCTAATTGAGGGCATCTCAGTCCATATGAAAGTTAAATATCAGGATAATCTGAGTTTGCGTTCCCTTAAAAGAAAGTTTGGAACATGCTGTGGTCAGGGGGTGCTTTCCACATGTTGCAAATGGCAAATTTAGAGTAATAACAGAAAATTGGGCCATAAAAACCTCTTTTCGGATGTTATTTGGAGCATACAAAACCAATCGATTTTCACTTTTTTTTTTAACCTGCGCTTTGACTCTTCTAGCTTTATTCCTTTATTTCTTTTTTAGAACTGGAATATTCCGTGTGGACATTTTGGATACACAGGTGGATGCTCCTGGCCTAAAGCGCTGTCTGATGAAACTTAGCATGATTTGGAGTGTGTCAGTCTGATGTGCTGTGTGTATAAGTATGGCCAGAACACTGAACTGACAGGGCCAGATGTTAGATGAGTGCAGTTTATGGGGTCCGAGATTGTTACACTCCAGTTTGGCTGATGAAAATCTGGTTCTTTGGGAAAACATATAACCTTGATTTACTGTCTTGTACACAACCTTGATATGCTGTCTTGTAGACAACCTAGACAATGTTGTAAACATCCCTTTACTCATCAAAATTGAACCCATCCAATATGTATTTTTCCTGTGTGTGAGAGGGGTGGCAACCAGTGGGTGGCAGTAGAGAGTAATCTGATGACATGCCCTTGTAATCTGAAGACACACAATGTTGCTCTGTGTTATGTAAATATAGACATATAAAACTGCGAGAATTTAAACATGAGCCGGGTCTCCCACTGTCTGACTTCATGATTTAGTTTCCATGGAGACTACTGTTAAAGGGACTTATTTTTAGATGATAAGTTATTTTTGATTTAGCGTGGACCAGGACTGTGAATGAGTTATTTTTGAATTGCTTGATTTCCTCCAGTAGTCAAAAAGCTTGTTGACATGTCAGTGAATGGAATCATTGTTCTTTGCTGTTGGGCGTGGGTATTTCAGAATGACATTTGAATATACAGATCAAAGTATAGTAGAATTGCTTTAACAGGCTGGGGGTTGTTGTCTTTTTTTTTTTTTCCAGAATCTGTTGTGATACATCCCATCTGTTTCACACTACCAGCCAGTCTGTGTTCACAAATAGCACAGTGTCACATCATACCTGTTTGTTCAGATGTGTGATGTTCAGGAGACAGGATTTTTTCCACTCTACATTTGACAGAGCTTTACTCGTTCCTATATTAAAAAAACCATGCTTACTCACACTGTTATGAAACAGGTATATTTAAAGAAGCTTAAAAACCAGCTAAATGTACCTCAGGCTTTTGTCTGTAACCAAACTTGAGTCACCATTAGTAAGTCACAGATCACAGCTCTTCCTGAACTCCTATTTATTCTCCAAGCTTCTTACTATAGTACCGTACTGAGGTGTACTGTACTTACTATAGTCCCATATTGAGGTGTACTTACTTAGGGGGTAGACTGCACAGCAGTGTTCAGAGAGGAAGGGAACATTGTGTAAGCCTCCGATTTAAGAAGTTTGTGATTTTGTACGTTTTGATTTAATGAGAGCTGTAGCAGTTTGTGGCATCACACTGATTTAGCATGATCTCAGGCTGTGCATGTTAGCCCACTGTATTCTGGCTGTCAGACTGGTTTAGTGCCAGGTGCCAGGTATAGATGAATTTTTCCTTCAGCCAAAAGGCTGCTAGTTGACTGCTAACTGACAGCCTGGTTTCAGTTATAGGTTAGCATGGATTTTAAAGAGTTAACTGCCCTCACCCTCGCAATATGAATGTAATGTGTTTCAAACAGATATACCAAATGCTTTTAGTGCCGGTAATTCCCATACATAAGTCCTGCACCATGCATCTCTATGGTCACTACAACTGTTGATGATGGACAGTGCAGGCATTGTTAATTGGGGGCGTCGTAAAAGGGGGGAGACTTAGGGCGATTCCAAGGACCCAGCACTGACAGAGGGGTCCTCACAGAACACTGTTATTAGGTTTGTGGGGGCAATATTATATTCTTTCATAGGGCCCAAAATAGGGCACCCCTGTTGTGAATACAGGAGACTTAGGAATGAGAGATATCTGTAATTATCTATCTCACTGTTTGTTCTTTCTCCACAGGGAGTTTTTTTTTTTTCTCTCAAATAATGTTCTCATTTTGTATCTTATTTTACCTGTTAGCCCACTTTGAAAATATTATCTGTTGATGAGGCGGTCTCCCTCCTCTCTCTTTCTCTGTGTGAGTGTGTGTGTTTGTGTGTGTGATTTACTTGTGTACTGTTTGAAAAAGAATGTTAAGAATTTCATGCCTGTGGGTAAACTCGAACCAGGACCATGATGCATCACAGCAGCCCTTCTTATGGGAAAAAGGTGTCATGTGTCACACAAAGGGAAAAGCCAGTGGCTCTGTAACACAGATTCACAAGGATTCTCATAGCACAAGCACAAGTTAAATGCATTTCCAATAACTCATAACTTCATAATACCGTGGAACAGATTAAAAAAGTTATTGTCTGTTCAGTCCCTGTACCAATCTGTGCATCAGTCTGGGATTTCAGGACATATTCAAGATGACTGAGAGACAGTAGTTACAAGATAGAACAGAACAAAACAGAACAGGACAGGACAGAGGGTCACATGACATGACATGATGTGCAAGGTAGATTTTTAAGTTAGTGTGTTTGTGTGTGTGTGTGTGTGTGTGTGTGTGTGTATGTGTGTGCATGTGTGTATGTGTGTCGAGAGCCGAATAAAGCATTGACTTTAATGTGTTAACAAATATATCACGAGAAATGGTCCAGTGCTATCAAGGAAGACAATGAAAAATGAGCAGAGGGAACAACGGGCTGATTTCTTTAGAGGGTCAAGGAACACATCTTCTCTCTCTCTCTCTCTCTCTCTCTCTCGCTCTCTCGCTCTCTCTCTCTCTCTCGCTCTCTCGCTCTCTCTCTCTAGCTGTGTCTCTTCATCTCTCTCTCTCTAGCTGTGTCTCTTTATCTCTCTCTCTCCTTCTCTGTCTCTCTCTTTCTCTGTCTCTGTGTCTCATGAGAATGCAAGAATTGCAAGGGAAGCAGGTTTTTTTGAGTTATCCTTTATACAGACAGCATCTCCCTCTCTCTCTCTCTCTCTCTCTCTCTCTCTCTCTCTCTCTCTCTCTCTCTCTCTCTCTCTCTCTCTCTCTCTCTCCACTTCTTCTACCGTTCTCCCACAGGACTATTGCAGTATTCACTTGCAAACATTTAAATCCTGTTGACAGCTCACTTGTGTGTTGGATTTAAGAAAATATTTTTTCTACACTTTGCCATCTGTTCAATCCTGTTTGATTGCTTCTGTGGCCTTTTAACAGTTTTAAAGAAATTGAACATTTAAAAAAAAAAAAGAGAGAGAGAAAAAAGAAGGACATCTGTTGTAGCGGAGCGTTCTCAGAGCTCTCGGATAAAGACAAACTCCAGTTTGTCCTGTTTTATTTGAATGGACATTCTTCTTCTAACTGTACTTACAATTCTCCACTCCTTCCTCCTCCTCTCAAGCTGGGGTGTGTGAGTGAGCGCGGTCTCTCCCAACTGTGCGCTTACTCTCTCAGTTCGCGGCTCAAGTGAACCTGAGGACCCACAGATTCTTCTCTCTCTGTCTCTATCTTCCTCTCGATTTGAAATCCTGCTTTTCTTTTTTTTTTTCCTCTGTCATGTTTACCAGGATCTTCATCCCTAAGAAGCACAGACAGCGCTTTGACGAGATGGTCTCTCAGAGCCTCCTCAGTCGACTGAGGGGGAGAAGTTTTAGCGAGCACAGCCGTAACCGTCTGCGTCGCAGCCGTAGCGAGGACCACCCCGAGCGCCTGCTGGTGTCCACCCGCGCCAGTTCGGTTCCTCGCGCCGCAAACGAAGACGCCGCAGTGCCCCCGTCCCGTGGCCTCCGGAAGACAACGTCTCTCATC